>NC_056727.1:1033033375-1033138375 GCF_019279795.1 Protopterus annectens | reverse complement strand
TCCCCCTGTAGTATACATCATTTTGTTGCAGTATTGTTTATTTGATTTATGCTGTGAGAATTGAATGTATGCTTGCCCTTTGGCTGTTACCTAGACTGCGACACTTTGGTCTTACACATTTGTTTTTTGATTTGATTATTTTTTGGCCATTTTTGTAAAGCTTTTGCTGTTGCCTATACTGTCAAAGTTGTAATAGGAATTGCTTTTACCCATTTTGAAAAGATGTTTTTAATGTTACTACTAGTTATTTGTACCCTCTCTTTTTGTAAAGGGACCTGCATCATTTATTTTAACTGCATACCATAGTCCATGTACTGACTGTACTTGGTGTAGTATTTACTTGTAAATTTTTGTTCTTTTTGTTCAATGCTGCACGTGAATACTTAACAATAATGTTTTAGAAAAATGTAAGCCGTTTGGCCTGGTGACCAGTCTTGTTTCCCTGACCTTATAAATTTCAGTACCAGTAACATTTTTTCTTATACAACATTCCTTGTAACTACCCATTCCAGCCTGGAAAGATCTGAGCTCACATACTTACTTTTTTTTTCTTTCTGTGCATTCTAGATGCTTAACCTTTAACTCTTTTAGCACTTACTCATAGCTTCAATCATTCATTAATATACTTGCAACTTGATATTAGGATGCAGTTGTAAAACTCTTAGAATTATAATAAACATTTGTAATTTGCGTAATTATGCATAATACTGCTTTTGAATACTGTTTTGGTTGGAGTCTTTGCTATTTTTGATGCTATAATACAATTACAAAATATTGTAAGAAACAAAAGAGATATTGGCTTAACTAACACATGCTTAAACAAATATATTTACATGATTTACATTTGCTGTCATTTGCCATTTGCTGCACTTTAGATGAAAATAAAATGCATGCATGTCAGTCTTGTGACGTCATGTCTTTTCTGCGTCTAACTACTCTCATTTGATTTCTATGCCATAGAACTGTTTTGTTATACAAAATGGTTTTTAAATCACCACTTAAGTGCCTTGCTTTAACTGAATGAAAGTTTGTGCTGTGTACTTAACCATTTTCTAAATGTATAATAGTATGTCATAAATCATTTGCTATCAGTGTAGTTAATTTATGTTGCTTTAACTCTTTACTAACCAGATTATATTTGTTAGTATTCTGTTCTGCTGACTTTAAAGCTCTTATGCACTTTTGAAAAAGTGTTTGCATATATTGTCTGAACGTTTTGAACTCACTCTGACTGTGACAAAGAAGTTTATTAAATCTTTTTGTCAGTTCACCATGAACCTCATCTCTGTTATCTGTTTTGTAATGTGCAGTGGTTTTATGCCACTTTTGTCTAGCAAGATGTACAGAAGATTTTCTAAATAACTGACTTGACTGATATTGTAACTCTGAAATTAGCATTTTACATGTGATGACAGGACATAATGCATCTGGTTGTTTACCATTGCTTTTATAACATTGCACACAGAAAGCAGTTTCATATGCCTTGCACAATAAATGTTTACTGTCATACAAATGATGTTGCTGTTTAAGATACCAGTCAAACGTACATAAAGCATTGACATGAACTTTACTTAGCAAAGTACTACATGTGCTATAGTTATGTTTATACCAATCTTTAAATCCTGACCATACAGGTGCTGGACTATTATTACTGTCTACCTGAAAGGTAATGTTACACTTTACAGTTATTTTGTTTATGGCATCCATGCTGTAGAATTAGAAACAAAAAAAGAATTACCAGTTTCTGTGTGGAAGGTGGCTAAATCTTCCATCGAGAAAGCATGGAAAGTTTCTCATTGATTCTCTGAAAAGGAGGTCAAACACAGCTGGCAGATTCAGTTGTGTAAATGTGCAGGACCTGTGGAATTTGCAAAGATACACTGTTCTGCTACTGGATACTATACAGATGAAGGAGGCAAATGTTTGCACTGGAACGGAACATATTAACTGAATAAAATAAAAAAGAAGCTGTAGTTGTCACAATAAGAAACCATTCAGTTCATCAACTGTGGCTCGCCATTAAAAAATGATATGATGCCTTCCTGTTTGTTTCTTGCTGTTATTTCCATTTACATGCATGCATACAACAGTTCATTTAACTATTTATTGTAATCTACTAGTCTTATTACTGCATTGTACTGAGTACAATAAATACATGAAGACAACTGTTTCAGTTAATAGGCTTTACTTTCACATTTTCTTTTCCGATCTGCGATCATGCGACACAGATGCTGTCAGCTCTCTATGGCAAATACTCAAAGCTTGTTTATGCACAGTCATATTTATACCAAAAGGTCTGATATTTTTCTCAAAGTCTGATGTATAACAGTTCTTTCTTTGTATAAAATTTTTTGTTCTTCTAATTTATGATTTGTCCTTGATTTAAGTTTGGTGGTCCATGGAAACTCAGTTATCTGAAACGTAGTGTTCCAGCACTATATGATGTTCCAACTTTATCTTTCTTGATGTTACATCTCTTTAATTCATTGATGTCCTTCCAGATGCCATTTGCACAGTTATTTTTACAGACTTTGTTTCTCAATAACATACTCTTTCACATGGATGCCAAAAATCCAATAAACTATGCCAGTACACTTATTACTTTTTATTTTTCAGCATTTTATACTATTCCTACATTAACCCTTTATATTTCATATCATTCTTGCAGATTTGTATTCTAGCTGATAATCATGCTGGCAACAGTTTGAAAAGACAGTGTATACTAAAATTCTTTCAAGAGCCAACAGAGGGGAACCCATCCCAGTGGAAACAAAGGTATGTGTAGCCCTTAGGATACTAACTGCAGGTACTTTCCAAAGACCTGCTGGGGGCATGATGTGGGTCTCACAGACACCTGCATCCAGGATACTACACCAGTTCCTGGAAGTCATGCTACCACATGTCAGTGAGCACATATATTTACTTGTCACCACTGAGGCAAGGGGCAGCAATATGCAACACTTCTGCCATGTAGCACACTACCCTGAAGAACTGGGTGCCATATATTTCACTCATGTACACATCAAAGCACCACGCAGTGAGGAGGGTAGAATCTATGTCAACCACAAGGGGTACCACTCCATTAACTGACAGGTCATGTGCAATGCTCAGGGGATTATCCTGAATATCTGAGCTGGCAGACCTGGCAGCTATCATGACTTACATATCTGGCATGCATCACAGCTGTACCAGATGTTTGCTAAGAAGGACATCCCACATGGCCATTTAATGGGCGATGCTGGCTATGCATTGGAACTGTGGATGATGACACCCATCAGAAATGCCACACACCCAAGTCAGAATGCCATAATGAGGCACATGCACAAACTAGGAACATCACAGAGTGGGTATTTGAACTTTTGAAGTTATGGTGCCTTGATATATCTGGTGGAACCCTGCAGTACTCTCCAGCCACATGTGCACATATGTTCACAGCATGTGCTATGCTACATAATCTGATCCTGTGGAAACAACTGCAGCAGGATCAACAAAGGGTAGAGATACACAGTTCCCCACCAGTGCCTAGGTCACCACACCCACAGTCACAGGAGGACTCAGAGGAGGAACCCCCTGATGATATCCCTGTAGGCAGACATAGGTGTGCTCAATATGCCCTGGCTTTGGCTAAGAGACGATGCACAGCACATTCACTGACAACCTCGGAACCTAGGGACTGATACCTTACTTCTTCAAACATGCATATATTAAACTTGATGCCAGGAAACCCACACAACCTGTACCTATCCATGTATTGGCTGTGTACTGTTTGCATCAGACAGAGTCAGCCATGAACTACAGTTCTGTCAACCACTGCATTTGTAAGGTAAGTCTCCAACCTACACAGTACTTGTAAGGATTAGTATGATATGGTATTGTATGTATGGATCTGCTACATTTTTATAAGTAAATATAGTGAACTATTTGGACAGAAATAACATCCACATGGGACTACAGACACCCAGTCCACTATCATGTGTCCTTCAACAGTCACTAGTCCTCATGCATGGAATATTCACTACATCAGTCAAGGGAGATGTTAAACAGTGGGGTTACATGATATTTGGACTACTGTGTATCCCAGCAGAACATGTAATGTTGTTCCCCACCCCTAACACAGCAGTGTTCTCATATAACTGTAACAGTAACTCATCAATGGTATATCAGCAGTCCAGGCAATCTCAGAGCAGTAACATGGAAATTGAACTTACATTGTATGTCTCACTTAATGCAGGAATAACAATGTACATATTTATGCTGTTGATTGTGTAACGAATGACTTCTTTCTGTCTGGCAGCTTGTGTGCCTCAGTGGTCTAGGGAAATTAGCATGGATGATGGCATTGACGCTTCTAATCTAGAAGTGTCCACATCTTTTAGATGTGAGGTATTATTATGTTTTTCTTACAGACTGTCAGTCTGTGTGTGGTGTAATATTATTAACAACTGTCACGTGTTAATTACATCAGACAGTTAGAGAATGTCGTGGAGAATTTGAGTGAAGTACAGTCCTGCAGAAACAGGGACAGATATCATTGTCTGTAACATGCAAAAACCCAGACTGGAGTACAGATAGGTGTGGCCTGGAGTCAGTTTATAAGTAAGACAACCCCACTGGGTATGCTCATATATTTAGATAAACAGAGTGCAATTCTATTACCCCTTGCTAAAAATGACCTATTATGTATAGATATGTTTATTACATACATGCATATATGTCTACATATCTGCTGTCACTATCCCTCTGTCTCATGGATAGTATATCTATCTCTTTGTATATACAAATAGATATATACCCATTTATATATATATATATATATATATATATATATATATATATATATATATAAAAACATACATCTCAGGTTGCTCCCCATATATCTACGTAGCGCACACTCACACACACACACACACACACACACACACACACACACACACACACACACACACACACGCACACACGCACACATGCACGCACGCACACACACACACACACACACACACACACACACACACACACACACACACACACACACATACACACACACACACACACACACATATATATATATATATATATATATATATATATATATATAAAAATCATGCACACACACAGCTACATTTATATATACATCCCTGTTATATACATAAATATGTGTGTGGGTGTCTGTATTTTCCTACATAGTCTGATAATGGTGAGTAAAGGTGCACTATCACACATTTATAATGTTGCTCAAATGATCCAAAGTATGGGCTGAACAGTATATGATGCACTTACCTGCAGACCCCTGTGTCTGCTGGATGTCACCATCCATAGAGCAACACGTGAGCAGATAGTGTAATGTATAATGTTGTCTACGTATGCTTGGACAGGGCATGTTGTTCTTGCCCTTAGGTTTGCCCATCCAAATGCAAACACACACATATGGCACAACTGATAACTGTAGCCACATAGCTAGGAAAATGACAGTTATCTGACTGCTAGGCTACTAGATGCAGATAACACTATGAAGCAATTTCATTCTGCATACCACATATGCTGTTCAACCCAAGCCTAATTTGTGTAATCCACAAGTAGTTTGCCTGCAGTCGTGTCTAAAACAGACATCAGCTGTGGTGCATGTGATAAATACTGTGATGTATACTGTGCAAGATTAGTTAGGTAGGGTTGTTAATCTCACTTCAGGCCACTTGGTGTGCGGGCTCATGTGCCCCTCTGCAAAACAACTGACAATTCCTCAGTGACTATCAAACTGCAATGGTTCTGCACTTTTTGACGTTGTAAGTTGCTGCCATTTTCCAAAATGCCATCTTCTACAAGGCCTGCTGATCTCATTGACCTTAAGACTATCAGCTGTCTTTATATAATCAGACTTAAGTCATGGCATGGGCGATAAGTACTGTTACCTGTAGTGTGTAAGAGTAGATAGGTAGGGGTTTTAATCTTGCTCCAAAGGTGGCCAGTCCTCTGCAGTAGGCTTCACAGCCATGTCATGCAGATATTCACCATTAATCTGTTCAAAGGCAGGATGCATGAAGTGCTGTGAAATTGTCACCTAAGATGGATCACCACTGCTGTGCTGCTTTGCTCAGGTTGCTAATCAAGGCATATACCTGGGGAAGGGTATGTGAAGCCTACCTAGCCTTTCATGATGTGGGATAACTATGTGGATCAAAAAACAGGCTGTGTCCTGCTTCTCATCATGAGCTTCATATCAACATTTTATGAGCGATGACAGAAAAAATATCAGAGCATGGTATCTCATGACAGAGTGGTTGTGGTGAGACCAGCAGTAGCAGTATACAGGTACCATCAAATTCATGGGACTCCCCTGCTTTCCACATTCTTCAAAAGCTAATTGTGTCCTTTCAGTGCACACCACTTGAGTAGTGTCCAACTGCAGGATACCTGTGAAATGTCTCCCACCTTACTTTCACAAGGTATACATATTACAGTTCCCTCCATTGTTTTCTGTGCTCTGTACAGACACCTTGGATGATCTTTTCTTGGAACATGATGGAAATAAATGCAATCCTTAGTTGCACAAAGGGCAACTAGCCTGCAGTGCCAGTCAGTGCTCCTAGTTTGCTCAGTCATCTGATATGTAAAGCCATGAAAGGAGTTAGCATGGATACAATCAGTAACAATGTCATACACCTACTGGACACTGGACCAAGCACAGTTTGTTTTGCTCAAGGGCAGATCATGACTATCTACCCTAACTGGTGGACCTCATTGAGTGTTATACTATGAAGTGGATGACAGGAATATGACTCACTCCACCTACCATGGCCTGACAATGTGTTTGACAATATTAGGCCAGCAGGCCTTGCTGCAAACTGTGTAGGTTATTTACAGAATGGTATGTCAGCTGATGGATAGCCAAGTGTCTTATAGTCATAATCTGGGAAGATAGCATTGGGTAGACCTACGCTACAATGATGCCAGTCACCAGTGGACGTCCCTCAGACATCATTAATGGAGTAACCCTTGCAGCCATTCTCCTCTTGGTAGTCACTGCCACTGTCATTGACCTCTTACTGACTATATTAGCAGGTGATTGCATATTAGGGCTGTCACTGAATCCCATACAGAAACAGCAGTTATCCAGGATGGTCTGAGACACATATTTAGTTGTTGTCAGAGCCACTGACAAATAGTAAGTGCCAAGGACTGCACAATACTATCATTTTGGAAGTTATCTACCCATTGAAAATATAGTAATGTCTGCATACCACACACAGTTGATCCATTACTCATGGACTTATGGACACAAGAGAGTAATGTAGCCTTTGACTTTCATTGGTTGGTAAGATGTGGGGATCCATTCAATTTTGAACAACCTATACAGAAAGATATGGCGTGTAAATCCCAGACTGTCATTGTTGTACTGTATTTGGCACTCGTCACACCAATCGTTAAGTGGAATGGCACCTTTGCTATGTCGCTACACAGTCATATCTTACAACTGTAGCAGCCACACAGGTTCCATGGTAAACCAATACACATTGCAGAAAACATGTCCATTGCAGTCCATGTCAACAGCGTATATGTGTAGTCTGCCTCCTACATGCTTTAGAGGAGATGGGTATGCCTGCCATACAGGGAGGTGTCAGATCCCACTGTGTGCCTCCTGCATATCCATGAGAGAACTAACACAAGTGTTCCCTGTTCTACACATCTATGCCACCAGTGTGGTATAAATATTACATGCTGGAGAGACAGTTATGTGACACAGACACTACCCCCTATATCTAACAGGCTCCCCATGCATGTGAAGCATATGTCTGCTGTAAAGCACATCATGCATAAGTTACACAATGGGATGCAGAACAGGGCAATCAAAACTGGTGTAGGACAAATGTCTGTAATGGACACTAGAATATTGTAGATGGGTCATCCCCATCACCTCAGCTGGTAAATGTGCTAGAGCAAGAGACACTGGTGACACTTATCAAGGGTATCAGACCATTTTGTGGGTTAGGGATGCATGACTAGGCTGCATGACACCATTGTCCTTGTTAGCCTGTTATACACATATGACCCTATGCTCACCGTCTCCATCCATGAACATGGGAAATGGCTCTGCCTGGAGTTGCACTGGCACCTCCATGGCCAAGGTCAGAAGTGGTACTAGTACCTGACATTGACTGCTGTCTGCTGGGACTGTGTCCTCCATGGAAATTCCCAGGACAGCAAGCCCATGACCTGCCAGGTCTTAGTGTGGACTGCACACTCTCCTCTTGAGCTCTAGATGTACTGCCAGTACAGGAGAGTGATTATGCATGGCCACATGGACTCTCAGCTGATGTAGTTGCTGACCTACGTCCATGCGTCTGATGGTCAACTCCAACCAGATGTTCCATCACAGACAATGTGCATTCCAAGACAGATATTCTGTGATCTGTCTCAGACCACCTTCTTTTCACTGCATCAGTGAACCGATCCAGGGTATTACCAATGTGGTGGAAGCAGTCACGGATGTCAGACTGTGCTGCATCCATAACCCTGAGCATTCATCTGGATGTGCCTGTACCTCCATGATGGGCCAAAACATATGCAGAGTGACCCGTGGTGAGACACCTGCAACATATGGTGGAAAGGCAGCAGGCCTCCTACAAGCACCCTTATTAATCCACCTGTGTGGAATCTTGCCAGCTCTTTGGCTTTGGCCAGTGTCTACACTCACTGGAGCCATTGTTGCCACACATTCCTGTTCAATGTCCCCACCCTCTGACTGTCTAATATCTGTGATCTCTGGGGACTGAGTATGTGCAGGCATACTTACTGTGTGTGGAGAGAATGAGTGCAGAAGAGGAATGTAAACCTCTGGGACAGATTCATCCCCCTGAAACCCCCACCTGTGCCTCAATTTGGCCTCCATTATCATCAGAGTCTGAAGAGACACTGACATCCGGTTGTGGAGGGGACAGAGACCAACCCACCAGTCACCTGTGTTAAGAAAGGGAAAAGCAGTACATTAATACCTGCACTATTATGCTCTACAGTATTATGTTGCAATATATGTAAAGCTCTATACACTGTTGTCAGTATTACAGGCCTGTTTAACCCCCAACCTCATATAGTAAGACATGAGGACATGACTTTTTCCACAAACATCTGTAGTTACTTGTAAATAAAAGCTCTTTATACATTAATCTCATCAGCAACAATGAGGTACACTACTGACATTTGTGAAGACACACTTGACACATATGATCATCTGTAATGTCCTGACAATACTGTCACATCTATCAGTGTGCTCACACCTACAAGGCATAGGTATGACTCTAAAGTGTGTACAGTCAGAAAATATCTGTGCAGTTGGCAATCATGCCAACTGTACATCAATCCAGCCAGCAGGCATGGGATGACATTTTAGAGAATACATTGCAGTAAGTTTACATGTGTAATAAAACAGGGTTGTACTTACAAGGAGCAGGACTACAGACTTGTCCAATTCCAGAGGGACCTGTGAAATGTTGAGGGAGAGGTAGGGTAAACACCACTGCATGTTGCACTATAACAGGGTAATACATCTATATATCTCACATTTACAGTAGTTACTGTGTCAATTATGTTGTTCAAAATCTGAGCATAAGATTCAAACTGCTGTTACCCCCCCCCCCAAAGATCAAACAACTGACACCCACATAAAAGTATCTACACCCTGACACACTGAATGCTACAGTATTCCAATGCTGATTGAACTAAGCCTATCTGGACTCTCCTCTGGGGTGAAAACTATGGCACCCACATCCATGATATACAGTGTGATGGATGCCTGGGAGCTGTTGTGTGTTCCTAGGTTTGCCAGGAATTCCTCAGTGGCTATGAGTGATTGTTCTGCTGCAGGCCCTCCACAGGTGACACCACAGTCTCTGGCCACATCTACTGCTCTTTTGCTTGCAACATTAATCATATCTGTGGCATGATGTTGAACCTGCTTATATGTCCTGCTCTGGTGACCTATGGCATTAACATCACAGACAAGGTCAGCCCATAATACTGCCCACTGTTCCCTGTTTTGCCTCCCCCTGGATAGTAGGAGTTCATGGTGTTAATGGAGGCCTTCCAGGATTGTATCATTCTCTGCATCCGTAAAAGGGGCACAGCATCTGGCATACATGTTTCCTGAAAGACAACATAATGGAAACATATGTCAGGATCACATATATGGAAGTACACTATGTGGAGATATAGCAAGAACAGAATGTAATATTCCACAGTGTGCAAGCATACTAACCATGTGACTACAACTAAGATAATAGCAATAGTCAGCTATTCCTGTGTGTGCCATGACAGATACTGCTGTATGATCACACACCAATACAGGAGTCCATTGTAATGTGTTCCCTTGGGGCAACCCCCTGATAATGTACCAAAACAACAGTGCCAAACAAATAGCAGAATGGTATTACAACTACTATAAGGGGACATTCCCATAACACCAATGTGCCACATTGACAAAAAAATTCTACTCTTGATGTACTGTATGTCCTCTGTAGGTGTAACAATTCTGAAGATCAATTACACGCCATCATTACAGTCCTAAGAAAGGTGTAATGCTGTAATCCCCATTCTCTCTAAGTACATTCACACATATGCAGCATTTTGTAAACAAAAAGGTTGCATACCTGATAGAGTACAATACTTGTCTGATAATGTACAGATATATAAAGCTCCTTGCAATGTGTTTACTGTCTAAAGAAAGTCTCATACAGACTGGTTCCCCCTAGCCAGCTGTTTGCCTTTTTATCATGGTTCTCATTACCAGGTGATTAACTCTTAACCAATCTGTGGTTCTAAAATCCTAACTGCAATCAATACAGCTGATTTGCAGTATAATCAGCCAATGATATGCAACCACTGAACAAGATATAAGAACTTCATGTAGATTATAAGCCCTTCCTGATGTGTTGTTCTGGATATTCCTGGAGTCAAGATACTAAGTTGTTGCACAGGGTATGTCTGTAGCATCTACTTTTACATACAGATGTGTGTGCTACAGCCTGCAGCTGATACTGCAGGCAATAGGCATAGGCAGAGAGTGTGAACACTTTGGAGGACAACAAGCTATAAGAGTAACTGTGGGAGCTGTGGCAGCCTTGTTGTAGAGGCAGAGCTAATGTGAAGGTACCAATTCCACTGCAAATTAAGGCATGTTAGGCAATGATATCAGTAACAGAGTACTAGGCAACATGTTTGTTGTGTCCTTGAGCAAAATAGGGGTAAATAAACATCATACCAACCATTTGTGCAACTGTCAGGCCATGTCTTACATTATGGTAGTAATTTGGAACATGTGTGTGGCAGTCCTTGTTACTAGCAGGGCCTCCATATGTGTATGTTAGTTGTGCAGCTGTGCTAATCTGTAATATTATTATGAAATGATTGTCAGCTCCAGTCTGATATTAGTGGGCCTTGTTTGCATTACCTAAGTTAAAATCCTCTGTGAATGCGTATTATTGCATGACCTAACATTTATGAACTTACAGTGTAACTATAGGGATATGCCAAGTGTGTTCCTATCTGCAGGCCTGTGACTTCCATCAGTGAAAAGTAGACATTTCATTTGAAATGCATTGTGTGGATAAAGCATGCATAACTCAGTTATTCATTGATGGCTTTACAATAATGTAATTTAAATGCTACACACCACTGGACTTAAACCCAGGACTATGTGTGGCAAAACATACTGTTTGCAAAGCATTTAACAGACTGAGCTACTGAGTCACTGTTACAGCATGTGTATTTGTGAAGGTATAAGTGCACACATACAGTCTGTGACATACCTCCATTGCATTCATTATTATGTGACTGGCTTTATAGGGATGTATTTCTCCACTAGAGTCCAAGTTGAACATGTATTTTACCATTAAAGTTTTAGCAGGTGTAATTGTACACATTGCTGTTAAAAGTGCCCATTTACCTGCTATTAGAAACCTTAGTTACATCCATTAGTCTTTGTCTGGCTTTCTAGTAATATAGTCCTGTCCCAAACTAGAAATTACACTCCCAGTTTTTCCATTAATTTTTCAGCAAGTTTGCACAATGTGGCACAATGCGCTGCTCTGCTTACACACGCTTAATTACTTGCAATTACTGTTTTGCTTAAATCACCCATTTTAATTAATGGCTGTGTGGCATGGCAGGTTAATGCAGTGGTCTGCAGGTGCACTAGTCTCAGGCTTGAAATAGGTAACAATTGTTTTTTATCACTTAAAACACATATATCAGTATAACTCCATTTAGCTAAGCTTAGCGATGCTGCATGACATGATACATCGCTCAATGTCAAACAAAAAATCTTTAAAGAAAAGAAAAATAGGGAGATAGACAGTGGTGAAATTGGGTGCAAGCAAGGGGAAAACATAGTGAAAGGCAGGTAGGTATGTGCAGGAAGGGTGTAGGAAAGAACCATCGCTATCCACTTCTTGTACAGCAACAACTGTGCACTTTGATATAATTTGTAGATGAATTTGGACTGTCTCCTCCAGAAAGAAGGGTAAGGACAACGTAACTGCATTGTCAAGCCAACTGGACCAAAGTATGTGTCTCTGGCAGACATGTATAAAATGGAGAGCTATGTATGGGACAATATTTTTTTGGCGACAGGTGCCCATCTTTTTTTTTTTATGGTGAGAGTGGAATGTTTAGGAAGGGACATAGATACATTTGGGGGAGATAAGTTGGGAAGGTGAAGAAGCATCTGCAGACAGACAGGACAGACAAGACAGCAGGCAGGAGTGGTGTGTGACAAAAGAGGGAGGAACACACTTTGGATGGGGAGGGTGTTGTGGAATCTGTCTCAGGTACCTCCGTAAGGTAGTAGTGTGACCAAAGTCACCAGCCGCAGGACTGCTCTTTCACTGTCCCTGGGGTGGCAGTGTTGGGGGCTGGGCTCAGAGGCAAGGTTACCCCACCAGGATGGCCAGCATGCCTTCCATCTGGTGCAGGTGTCCAAAAGCAAGGAATACAATCCTGCACACCAATCATGGCAGTTTGTCACAGGTGACAACACCCCCACCATCAACACTTCCAGGGGGGGCTGAGCCATGTGCTGTGGGGTGGATTTACCTGATGCTGCAGGTAGCACAGGGGCAGCAGAGGGAGCACCACCAGGCTGAGTCCCAGATTTGCTAGTCCCCTGTACCACAGGTGGAGGAGCCAAGGAAGGTGGATCACCTGGAGCCAGCCTACATTGCCGAGCTATAATAAATTCGTTATAACAATAGGTTAAGTTTAGTAATAGCAAGTGCATACCTCTCAAGCTGTTAGCATGGGACAGTATGGACCAAGCACTAACAAATGCAGGTACATAACTACATGGAACTGTTTCACATAATGTGCACGTACATAACTACTAAGGTGTTCTGCAAATGGATTTGCAAATACATTGGATTCCAGGTAATCATTTATCTGCTAATCACAGACCAGACAGATTGGAAAAGAAGCACACCATGATGCGTACCAGTTTTACAAGGAATCAGCATGTATTTTAGTAAAGTAGCGACAAATATACTTACATATCTATGGGGCATGCCCATCCCTAACTGCTCGGATCCAGGTGTCCAAAGTTCCTCTCTTCCTTTGCTTCAGGTCATCATAGGGGTGATGACACTGCTCACCAGTGTGCGGGATACCAGTAGCACTGGTAAAATCCCTGGCCAACTGATCCCAGGCTTCAGTTTTGCATTCTGAGCCCTGGTAATAACTCTGCAACAGCCTGGGTTCATAGTTGTGGACCAGAGGTCCAACAAACCCTCTGGACTACTGCACAGCCCACCTCTGCACCTGAAAGCGCACTCCCTCACCAACACCACCAGGCATATTGACATTTTAATAACAGTCCAACTAATGCTGCAGAATTCATGCCTATTGCCCTTAATTTAGGCTGTTTTCCTGCCCTTACACATCATACTGCAACATTCAAAAAAGTGCCATGTTGCTTATCATCTCACAAACCCACTTAGAAGAGCTAAGCATTACATAAACTTGCACAGCATTACTTTTGTGAAGCTTAGCAAAGAGGAGTAACTGTTAACCATGTTTAAGCAGTGCTTAGCACCAGACAGCTTTTTCAAATGTAACAAATTTGTTTATACATTAAAATGCCCTGCAGGTCACCTCACATATTTCCACAGCAATAAATCTAAAAAGTTATGGCTGCTGGGGACTTGAACCCAGCACTTACAACACACTAGGCTGTGATGCTGCTATTCAGCTATGTGGATAGCAAGAAAACCAGTATACCTTCAAATATACTAGTAAGCTACGTGCTAGAGTTGCTAAGCACCATGATGCACTGTGCAAATGGCCATTCATAATATAAGATAAAAATATGTAGATAAAAACACATAATTAATTACATCCAGTTTATATTTATAAATGTCTGGCAGATGTTACATGTGCATGTGTAAGTGCAGCTCACATTGCTGTGTTCCGTGCCACTCTGCACAAACAGATGTTAAAAGAAAGCAAAATAAATAATTAACTACATCCCGTTTCTATTTTTAGATGTCTGGCAGGTTTCAGCTGTGTATGTGTAAGTGCAGCGCGGCACTGCTGTGCTCTGCACAGCACCACACAAACGGCATTAACAAAAATACAAAAATAAAGCAAAACATGTTAACATTCATACCTATTTCTACACTAGTGGGTACATTACAGGGATTATTCTCCTGTACATAACATCTGTCCAGAAATTCCCTGGACAATCCACAACAACGGGACAGTACACTACTGCCTACATGGATGCAATATCCATGTTACTTTGATCTCCCTCCTAGTAAGGCTATCCACTATCCTTAACCCTAAGGTCCATTACTACCGCACCACAGTGGAGGACATAGGTCCGTGACCACTGCACCGTGAAGGACATACAATTTCCTCCACTGTGGTATGGTAGTCATGGACCTTAGGGTTAGGGCTTGGGTTAAGGATGGTGGATAGCCCTACTAGCTATCCACTATCCTTAACCCAAGCGCTAACCCTAAGGTTCGTAACAATTTGCACAAGTGGTGTTCGCGAAAGTGCACTTTCGGTGAAGTGCACTTTCGCATCAGTGGGAATCTACTACTGGATTTTGAAATAGTGTAATTTCGATCTCTGTAGTAGACCCATATATATATATATATATATATATATATATATATATATATATATATAAACTTACATATATAAATATATGGGTTCACTTTTTAATTTCGAAAGCCCAAAATCTTCAGTTTTGAAATATCGAACTCAAAACATCGAGCTTTTGGAATCTCAAAATTAAAAAGTGGAAAACAAAAAAAAAAATGAAACTAAAACAATGTTTTTGCAGGGGGGAAAACCCCCCTGCACTCCCCACACCCCCTGCAACTTAAATATACCATCTCCAAGATTGTGCTACAGTGAAGAGTATGGTAAGTGGAACAGGAGCATTACCGTTCTCTTCACTGTAGCTTGATCCAAATGTATATATGTTATTCTGTGATAACATGTATGGCCTGAGAACTTATTTAAAGAAAGATCCCCTCTTTTCTTCATATGCATCAATGTATACCTCAGTATCATTTTAGTTTATCAGTAATATTTCGCTTTGCATACAAGCTGTTTGAAGCCATATGTGGGTCTCCTGTAGCCAGTGGCTTTAGCTTACAAAGCTGTCATCCTTTCATCTTTGGGCATCTTCATGCCTTAATCATGAACATGACAGCTGAAAGTTGTTACTATTTTTCCATGTCTTTCAGATAAAGAGATGTTATTGTCAGGCTACTCATATTAGTTTATTTATTAATTGATGTACCACTGTATTTTTGATGGCAAATGTAGTTTTCATTCATTAGCATTCTTTTACACATTTCCGTTGTATTTTCTCCTTTTATACTACACTTTATCTTCTTACCCTCCCCTTTCTTCTTTTCCTTTCCCTTTCTATCTTCTGTGTGATTTATGTGGTGGTTTTGTTTATATTTAGTTTTATACTACAGCTTTATTTTGGTGATGATCTTATTTGAAACTTTATGCTTTTCGGTATCCTTGTTGAGTGTCACCAGTGATGTTGTTTTACACATGAGTGGGAGTCATCTTCTGTGACTCAAGGTATATTCTGGAGTTTCGATTGGCTGCTGACAGCTTTTGCCTCTACAAGAACTAAAGTGTTGAAGGCCTTCAGCCAACTGATCTCCAGGGATTTAAAACTGGTTATGACATCCCAGTTTGTTAACATTGTTTTCCTGCATTTTAGGGGTCTACAGCACTCATATTATCCTAAAAGAACATGGTTCTTTGTTTTGTTTTGAGTAGGTAGGCTATCAGGTTCAATAAGGCAGCCTGTCATTGAGCATCAAACTGCCTCACTTCTGGCTTCATGTAGGGGTATTTTTAATTAACTTAGGGCAATTATTCCATCTACAATGAATGGTTCTAACATAATATTGACACCTAATGGTGAAATGTTTCTTTCTGCAATATATGTAAAACAAAATATCTTAGCACCTATTGCATCTATTGCAGTGGTTCTGTTATCTGGTGCAGAAACCACTTATCTCCTACATTAGTGTTTGGCAGCAGAGGTAGATAGCAGGGGTTCCTATTATTTTCTCTGTTCTTTGCATTTTATCTAAAGCCCTTGGCTATCTGGACATGAATGGATAGACAGAGTTGAATGGCATTGCTTACGTGATGGGATAAAAAGGTACATTTGTATTCAGAGGGCATGTTATTGCTGCAGACACATCTAGAGTACTCTATTTAGGCAGCACATATGGTTATGAGGGTGTCTGAGAACTTCTCAGATTAATAAACTATCATATTGAAAATTTAGGTAGTTTTCAGATATATCCCATTTGCAGAGAAAAGAGGAAAAAAATAAAGGTTTTATGATACCCAAAGAAGAAGAAATATTTTAGAATAGTATCTAGATTGCAGAAGGCAGGTCATGTTACAAGGTACAATTCATATTAATGCATGGGATAAGATTGCAAGCACATTACTTTTAAATGAGGGGTTGCCTAGAGAGAGGTTGGCATTGATACTGCATGGTAAAAAAAAAGAGTACAGGAAAGACAGCATGCCTAATTCTCTTAAGGCAACACAACTGAGGATTTTAATGTTTTTACTATATAGAAAGCAGAGAAAAGATGATGTAGATGTACTGACATCTCATTTACATGAGACATTTGTGGAAGTATTGTAAGATAGGGATTATTTTATCAGAACATTCCTTTTCTTGGGAGGGAATAACTGTTCAAGAGCAAATATTGCCGATATGGATGACAGGTTGTTTAGTCTTGAAGAACATTGTATGGTAAAATGTGAAGCAGGTGTGAGAGGATGATAGGTGAAAATGGATGGGATAATTAAATTATAGTTTAATAATAGAGAGGATAAATACACATTTATTAAGTATGTTTTGTATGTGGTTGAGTGACTAATTATAAGGAAATGAAGGCATTATTTGTTCATATAGTATATCTATGCTCTAACTTAAAAAAATCTTGCAGGATTATAGGCTATATGGGAAAGTATTCAGAATGAAGCTCCCTTCTTTGAGGTTTTATTTTACTCAGTATACCATGAATGCAGGAATTAATTAATAAAATATATTTTTAACAAGTGTTGTGGTGCTGGTGGAAAATATGCAAACATCCCAAAAATTTAAATTAAGACAGGGTAGAGCAAATAACAGTGGAATGCTGTTGTTGTCTTTTCCCAGTTAGGGCTCGCCACAGCGGAACTCCGGTCCGCTAATGATTGGCAGTAGATTTTCATGAACGCCGAAGTGCCAGCTCGATGTTCAACCTTCAATGAAGGCACGCCCATTTACGCATGTCTTTCGAACGCCCACCCAACTGCGGGGAGGACATGCAGACTCCACACAGAAGGCACTCCCCGCACTCCAGCTGAGAATCGAATGGGAGAACATCTTGCTGTGAGGCAACAACACTACCACTGAACCACCGCGGAATGCAAATAGCAGTGGAATATAAAAGAAAATTCAGAGGGTGTACTGAAAGGCACATCTTTAGTTGAGTAATTGCTTATTAATCGGATAAAACAAGGTGAAATACTAGGCTGCAGAAGTTAACAGGATACAAAGGTGAGGAAACTGTTATAAATTTGTAAAACATAAATGAATGCTTATAAACAAATATGAAGTTAAGCCATTATTTGCTTTTATACACTTTGTGAAGATAGGTGAACGCTGCTAGCCTAGTTAGATAGAATTTTGTAGATAATTCTGTCATTTGAAAATATTAATGTAAGACATAGACTTGTTCTCCTTAATGTGAAAAGACTGTGTTGGATGTTGAACTGAAAAAAATGTAACAACAGTGCACTCTGCTGTAAAAAAGCTGATACGTCAAGCATTTCCTGACTAACTTTGATCTCAGGGCTTGGAGCCAAGATGTCTGGATGAAGGAATTCTGGCTATTGTTTTGAGACCAGAGTTAATTGCTAGAATTTGCATGTATAATTTCTTTTATTGCTCTGACTTCCTGACCAGCTGCAAGATCAAAACCGCTATTAACCTCTGAGTTTCTGTTAGCCTGGGAACCAGGAAGAAATGATATAATCTGAAATGAATCAATAGTACTGTGTTATCAATTTAAGAACAGAAAGAATGAGGGCATTTAGCATTTGTCTTGAGAACATCTAACTCAACAGGACTCTGCCTGTGTTCTATATGTAAGTTTATTTTATAACTGTGTTTTCTCTTAGCTATAGCTAGGAACTAGGAAGATTAGATAAGTTGTTTTCTGTATTGATGTAAAAACTTTTCTACTGTATTATTTTAAGTTTTTCTCTGTGATCTCTGAACTCTTGACTAGCACTGTGTAGTAAGAAGTATTGTCTTGTATTTTTATTATTCATTATTAAATATTTTTAAACCTTTCAACTGTGGCTGTTTTGTGTGATAATTTAAGCTCTAGAGTACATTGCATGCATATAGTGATACTGGCTAAGCCATTCCAATAAGCCTTGACTGTTCAGTTGCACTTACCATTTGGATAATAATATTGCACAGTATAATTGGATACCCTTTTATAAGGGACTTTTACCAGCTGATAAATATTAGTGGGCAGTGGCAAGTGGTACTACTGTATAGTCTGGGTAAAAGTGGCACAGCTGTAGAACCTATGCCAGCCTTCCACAGGAGTGTCTGTGTGGTTGTATATAACTCTTATCTCAAAGAGTATGTGTGTCAGCTACTTGGGCAGGGACACGAAGCACTGGTTGGACAGAGAGGATGCTGGAAGTTTTAGCTTTCCCCACTAGGCTGAGATCTGGAATCTATAGCTGTGCCAGTGGGTAGTCTTATTGGGGACCTGGAGAGAAAGGGAGAAACCAGCCCCAGACTGACTGTGATCTCTGTGTGCTCTTAAGGGAAATTGTACTTTACTCTGTGTGTATTTATTATCCTTTCCCTATATGAATGACCCTCACTGGTGTTAGTAGTGAGGATTGAGGCTCGATTGCTGGGCCAGTGCAGGGATGTCACATATTAATTGTTTGGCAGTGGTAGGATATCCTCACCACATATTAATTGGTTGGCAAATACTAACTGGGTTGTAGTGGTGTGGGTAGTATGAATTCCTGTAGCTTGTGTACAGTGATCAATGAAGATGTTTTTGTACTCTAAATCAGCCATGCAGTGAATACACAGAGTTCAGATCACAATTGTTTTATTTCTTTTGTTAGCTTAGTTAGTCAGGGAGAGCAGGCAAGCATGTCAGCAGAGGAGTATGGAAAGCTGACAAGGAGCCATCTGGCCAAGATGTGCCAGGCTATAGGACTGGTGCATGGAAACCTGACTAAGGCAGACCTAATTGCAGCATTGGTCACAGTTGCATCAGGAAACAGCAACCAGGAGGATGATCAGACTGGCAGTGGAGATGTACAACACTCAGAGAATGTACAGCTCAACCTTTTTACAGAGGACTTAAAAATCTGGAGCTAAAGAGATTTGAGTTGGAGGCCAGGCATTTGGAAATAGAAGCAACTGAGAGATTGAGCCGCCTAGAGAGTGAGGACAATGACAAATTGTGACATTTGCAGGCTCAGGAGAATGAGAAACTGCTACACCTGGAAGCTGAGGAAAAGGAAAGGCAGAGGCAGCATGAAAGGGAGATGCTGATTCTTCACCAGAGTCATGGAGGTAATGAGGAAGGGTGGAACCTGACTCCAGAAACACAAAAGGTAAGTGAATTTCTTCCGCCGTTTAAAGAGGGTGATCATTTTGATAGTTTCATTCATATGTTTGAGAGGGTATGTAAACTGTATGATGTTGACCAAAGGCTCTGGGTACAGTTCCTGAACCCCTTACTCCATGGTAAAGCTGTAACTGTGTTGTCTAAAATGTCTGACATTGACTGTTTTGATTATATTATTGTTAAGAACTGCTTGTTAGAATCTTTTAAGCTAACACCTGAAACGTATAGGAAAAAGTTTTATGAGCATAGACACAAGGCATATGAAAGTGTGTGTAAATATGTTTCTGAAGTGAGCACTTATTTTCATAGTTGGGTGAGTGGATGTCAGGTCGTCACTTTTGAAGGGGTGGCAGGCCTTTTGGTGAGGGGGCAAGCCCTAAGCACTTTGCCTGAGGACATGAAGGATCTGGTTAGCTGATAGACAATGTGCTACTTCAGATGAGTTGGGGAAGAAGGGAGACCTATACCTAGCAAGCAGGACATCCCTGCACAGGAAAGGGACCCCCAGTACTGCTCATGGGTCTAAAAGAACCCATGGTGAGCAGCACATAATGGCCCAACAGAATCTGCCAGTAGCAGGAAAAGCTACTAGTCCAGGTACATGTCCAGGACCTAGGGTTAAATGTTTTTAATGCATCCAGTGGGGCCATGTGGCATACAGATGTCCATGAATGCAAGGGGAGGAACAAAAGGTGAGGGAGCCAGTAAGTGGGAAAGACAAACTGACAATAGTAGGTTGTCTTGAGACAACAGGGGTACCAGACTAACATCCTGCAGATGTCCTGATAGGGAAGGATTTTGATGAGGCAGTACTATGTGTTAATGCAGTTACATGCAGTCAGGCTTCAAGACAAGCATGTGGGTCTGATATCCTGGGGGAGACCCAGACAGACTGCACACTTGCAGCCAGGACTGGTAAGGTGATTACTTCAGTGAGGAACTATGCTGTAGCAGTGAGACTGAATGTGAGCGTCAGCTGCTTGTGGATACTAATGTTCCCTTGGACAGAGTGACTGCAAAGATAGAGGTGAGTAGTAGTACCCAGGCTGACAGTGAGGCATCTCTGTCAGAGGAGTCTAGACTTCCTGAGAAAGGGGAGCTAGGAAGGGTTACAAAGAAACAGCTGAGGTAGCTTCAGCTCTCAGACCATACACTGCAAGGCCCGAGGCAGGTAGCTAGTGAGGCACCTGATTCTCAAGGGAATAGGGAATCTGTATACTGGGACAAACGGTTACTGTATAGACAGTGGACCCCTGAAGGAAGGCTAGAAGGTGAGAGGGTACAACAGTTTATAGTGTCTAGAGCCTACCATCTGGCGCTTCTAGCCATAACCCAAGATATTTCCTTTGCAGGTCATATGGGCATAAAATGTGCAAACCGACATATTATGCACAACTTCTATTGGCCTGGAATTTTCAGAGATGTAACAGGGTACTGCAGGACCTTTGAGCAGTTCCAAAAGGTAGGCAAGGCAGGAGACAAGGTGAGAGCTCCTTTGATGCCTTTGCCTGTGATTGAGGAGCCATTTTGGAGGGTAGCTATAGATATTGTGGGGCCTCTGAGTACCCCAAGTTCCACAGAGGAAAAGTATATCATAGTGGTAGTGGATTATGCTACACAATACCATAAGGCAGTGGCTTTGTCCTCCATTGAGGCAGATAATGTTGCAAATGCTTTGTTTGACATTTTCAGCAGGGTAGGTTTCACAATTGAAATAAAGACTGAAAGATGTGCCAATTTCATTTCAGATCTGCTGGCTTGTCTGTGTAAGCCCTCTGGGGAGAAGCACATCAAGACCACCCCCTACCATCCCCAGACTAATGGTCTTGTAGAGAGGTTAAATTCTACAATCAAGTCTACACTATGGGCATTTGCAGACCAGTTTAAGAGGAATGGGACAAATATTTGCCCCATCTGTTGTTTGTTTACAGAGAGGTTCCCCAGGAATCCACAGGGTTTTCACCCTTTGAGTTGTTGTATGGGCATAGGGTGAGGGGACCTCTCGATTTAATTTGTGATGAGTGAGAAGGTGAGTGTGAACCTCACAAGGAGTCTGTTGTGGCATATGTCCTAAACCTCAGGACAAGGCTCAGGGAACTCATAGGCTTGGCCCAGGAGAACCTGGCAGAAGCCCATCAACAGAAAAAGGTATGGTATGACAGGAATGCTCAAGCTAGAGAGTATGCTGCAGGGCAGCAGGTAATTGTTCACATTCCTGTCAGACACAAAAAGCTGCAAACAGCTTGGGTGGGACCCTATAAGGTGTTAAGAAAGGTAAGTGATGTTAATTACATGGTAGAACAGCTAGGCAGGAGGCAGGAGCACAAATTGTACCATGTTAACATGCTGAAACCTTATCATGATAGGAAGACCCTTGTGCTGAGCATTTGCAGTTGATTAAAGGAGGAGGAATCTGAGGGAGATCTGGTGACTGATCTCAATGAGGCTCAGACTGACACCTCATTAGAAGGGGTAGCAATGTCCTAGCAGCTATCTTCTACCCAGGTTTGAAAACTCCGAGCAGTGCTACAGGAGTTTGGAAACATGTTCACTGGGAAACCAGGGTGCACTCACCTGTTGCAGCACCGGGTGGATACAGTACCCCAAAGGCCTATTAGGCAGGCCCCTTATAGGGTGGCTGAGAGAGTCAAATAGACTCTGAGGGAGGAGATGCAGGAAATGTTGGAACTAGGGGTAATTCAAGAGTCCAACAGTCCCTGGGTCTCCCCAGTGGTGCTGGTGTCAAAGAAGGATGGCAGCACTAGGTTCTGTGTGGACTAAAGGAAATTAAATAGTCACACAGAGTCAGATGCTTACCCCATGCCTAGGACAGATGAGGCCCTAGAGCAGCTTGGTGGTGTTAAGTATCTTACAACTATTGATCTTACCAAGGGTTACTGGCAGGTGCCCTTGACTTCCAGTGCTAGAGAGAGGACAGCCTTTGTGACTCCTTTTGGCTTATATGAGTTCACAAAGATGCCCTTTGAGATGAAAAATGCCCCAGCAACTTTCCAGAGGCTGGTAGATCATATCCTAGCAGGAGCAGGAGGGTTTGCCCTTGCATATCTAGATGATATTGCCATCTACAGCCATTCCTGGCAAGAGCATCTTCAACATGTCAGGGAGGTGCTGGGCAGACTACAGAAGGCACGGTTGACCATTAAGACCAGAAAATGTCAGGTGGGTATGACAGAGGTCTCCTACCTGGGACATACAGTGGAGAGTGGTAAGATCAGGCCAGAACCTGTCAAAGTGGAAGCCATTCAGGCATGGCCTGCACCTTTACCAAAAAACAGGCAAGGGCATTCTTAGGGACAGCAGAGTACTACAGAAAGTTTGTTCCCAATTATAGTACCATAGCTGCTCCCCTCACAGACCTGACAAGGAAGAGCAGGCCAGATAAGGTAGTATGGACCATAGCATGTGAGCAGGCATTCCAGAAGCTTAAAGACAGTTTGGGAAGACCCTCTGTGTTAGCCAGTTCAGATTACAGCAAATAATTTGCTGTGCAGGTGAATACATTGAACCATGGGGTGGCGGCTGTACTTAGCCAGATTTCTTCAGAGGGAGAAGAGCACCCAGTGGTTTATCTCAGTTGTAGGCTTCAACCCAGGGAGGAATGCTATGCAGCTGTAGAAAAGAAAAGTCTAACCATTGTGTGGGCACTGCAAAAACTTCAGCCTTATCTGTATGGAAGAAATGCACTGTAGTTACAGACCACAATCCACTAACATGGTTTAACAGAGCCAGCCAGCAAAATGCCAAGTTGCTAAGATGGAGCCTAGGGTTGCAAGCATATGATATTTCAGAGCAGCACCACAGTGGGATTAGCAATGCCAAAGCAGATGGGATCTCAAGACAGGGAATGGGGTAAGGTATACTCAGATGGAGCTAACCCTCTCAAGCAATGTTTCTCAAGGGTCACTTGAAAAACTAGCTTGAGTTCTCCAGGGGGGAGATGTGTGAAGATAGGTGAAGGCTGACAACCTTGCTAGATAGAATTTTGTAGATATTTCTGTCATTTGTAAATATTAATGTAAGCCACAGGCTTGTTCTCTTTAATGTGAAAAGACTGTATTAGATGTTATGTTGAACTGAAAAAATGTAACAACAATGCATTCTGCTGTACAAATGCTGATAAGTCAAGCATTTCATGACTATCTTTGATCTCAGGGCTCAGAGCCGAGATGCCTGGATGAAAGAATTCTGGCTGTTGTTTTGAGACCAGAGTTAATTACTAGAATTTGCATGTATAATTTCTTTTATTGCACTGACTTCCTGACCAGCTGCAAGATTAAAAGGGCTATTAACCTCTGAGTTTCTGTTAGCTTTAGAACCAGAAAGAAATGATATAATCTGAAATGAATCAGTGGTACTGTGTTATCAATTTAAGGACAGAAAAAATTAGGACATTTGACATTTGTATTGAAAACTTCCAACTAACAGTATTCTGCCTGTGCTCTATATGTAAGTTTATTTTAGAACTGTGTTTTCTCCTAGATATAGCTAGGAACTAGGAATATTAGATTCGTTTTTTTTTTCTGTATTGATGTCAGAACTTTTCTACTCTATTATTTTAAGTATTTATCTGTGATCTCTGAACTCTTGACTAGCACTGTGTAGTAAAAAAGTATTGTCTTGTATTTTTATTATTTATTATTAAATATTTTAAACCTCTCAACTGTGGCTGTTTTGTGTAGTGATAATTTAAGCTGTAGAGTACATTGCATGTATATAGTAATACTGGCCAAGCCACTCCAACAAGCCTTGACTGTTCAGGTGCACTTACCTTTTGGATAATAATATTGTGCAGTATAATTGGACACCCTTTCATAAGGGCCTTTTAGTAGCTGATAAATATTAGTGGGTGGTGGTAAGTTGTACTACCATATAGTCTGGGTAAAAGTAGCGCAGCTGCAGAACCTGTGCCAGCCTTCCCCAGGAGTGTCTGTGTGGTTGTCTATATCTTTTATCTCAAAATGTGTGTGTCGGCTACTTGGGCAGGGACATGAAGCACTGATTGGACAGAGAGGGTGCTAGAAGTTTTAGCTTGCCCACTAAGCTGAGATCTGAATCCTATATCTGCACCAGTGGGGAGTCTTATTGGGGACCTGGAGAGAAAGGGAGAAACCAGCCCCAGACTGATTGTGTTCTCTGTGTGTTCTTAAGGGAAATTGTACTTTACTGTGTGTGTATGTGTTATCCTTTCCCTATATGGACGCCCCTCACTGGGGTTATTGGTGAGGACTGAGGCTCCTTGATTGCTGGGTCAGTCCACTGGTATCACACATATTGACAGAAAGATCATATTAGCCAAGAAAAATGTAGCTTTGAAATATGCATATATGTCTGTCTTGCTTGCTTCTTTTATGTAAAGTGATGCACTAACAGAGTTCAAGACAAAAAACATGGAGACCTATTCCAAAAGATTTGCTCTCAATGTAAATGACCACTTACACTGAGACCAGCCTGAGAATAGGTGTTTTGGAATATGTTCCCTGTAATAAGCCTGTTTATAGATAGGCCTTACACCAAAGTAGGACATTTACACTGAGAGCAAGTCTTTCAAAATCTGGGCAGACATACATTTGCAACAACCCTTTTTGGGATCTGGCTCCATTGCTTGTCATGTTATTTTTTTCCAAAATCTTCTGTAGGAAAGGAAATGTTTTAAAACTGCAGAAGAGGCAGATGGGATCTTAATGTGGTAAATTACTGATCTGTGACCATGGCTGCACGCTCAGCCCTTTTAGAATGTGCCAGTATTACTTGTAGAATAATATTTATTTTCCTTTTTAATATATGAATATTAAATAAATATGTTAATATTGTCTTTAATGATCTGGGCTATGACTGTACATCATGCCTTGTATAATGTATTAATGTATTAATTTTAATAGTAGAGTAATAGCTGTTTTCTCCTGTATTAACAGTGGAAAGATTGTATTTAAGTGTTCAGGTTACTTGTAGAGTAACATTCTCATAATGCTTTAATTTCTCTAATGTTATTGTTTTTTTTTTGGTCACACAATCTTTGTATGGCATTTTTTATTGGACTAATAACATTCATGAAAGCTGTGTTGCCACTGCCAAAATAATAATGAACAATGACAATTTTAAGACAATTCTGGAAGCACTGCTATTTTTCTGTATTTATTTATTTTTTTCTCTTGAACCATCCAGCCAAGGTGTACTTAAGGCAGCTCTTTGTATATTGTATTGTATGTGAGGGGAATCAGGGGAATTTAGTGAAAGTTGGTTAGCAAAGAATGCCTTTTATGACATAACTGGATAATTTCCACTTCTTGAGGTGGGTTTTAGCAAGAAAACTAGGAAAAAATAGAAGATGGTAAATAGCAAAATAAAAATGAGTGATTTGGGGGAAAATTACATTTTTTTAATCTAAGAATAAATAGATTCCATCTGCTATGTTGAATATGCTATGCCTTTTTAAGGAAGGTATGTAATATTCTTGTGCAGCAAAATAATTGTATGCTAGGTTAATTAGATTAAAACGAGCAAAGCTGTTCAAGAACTTATGGAGTACAGTACTGTAATATGAATGGGATATTAAGAACAGCAGACAGCTGAGAAGAGAAGACAATAAGATTAAGATATGAGGCTAATAGGGGTTTTACCAGATTCAGCAGTTTTATTTGTCAGCACTTCAGAGTATTTCATATTAGTTACAGGTCAACCATTAAGTAAAAAAAAAATGTCCTCTATAAAAAAAAAATATTTTAACACCAAAATCAGCCTTTGTATGATTAGAATTCCACTTAATGTCACCTTTTTTTCTCTCTATCTCTGTCTGACTTTCTCTTTCTCTGTCTCTTCTTCCCTCAGTAGGTTTTATCGAAATAGTGCACATGACAGCAAACATGTGACGCTACTGGATTTTGAGGTATGTTATTTTTTTTCAAGAACTGTCTTTTTTTTTATAGTTTCTGAAATGCGTTCTTAGGTTTAAAAATGAACTTGAGTCTGTATTTTCTTAACCCATAGACATTTATTAAAAAACAGGTAGAAAGAGATATATAAGAATAGATTAAAATGATCATTTCCATATATGGTAAGGAACATCATAGTCCTACTACAAAGAAAGCATTAAAGAAAATGTATTGTATTAGTACTAATATCTGTGAATCAAGGATTGAAATGAGAAATTCACACATTAAATTACCACACTAATAAACTTTACAAAACAATTTGTATTTAGATATGTAGTAATAAATCTTTCCCAGCTTTCCCTGTTAACAAATGTTAAATAAATAAATAAATATATAAATAAATCTCTTAAATCTTAGGTAAGGATGTTGCTTTGAAAACTACAAATGTTCGTAGATAAGTTAAGCTTCAGATAAGGTAAGTGACATAAGAAAGCACTTAGACATATACATTGATGGCAGATAAGAACTGCATAGCCCATCATGTATGCTCAATTTTTGATAAAAAAATTACAAATTGAGTTTATAAACAGGCAATACACAACTCAGCTCACCCAAGGATGCCCTGATAGCTGTCTGTATTCTTCAATTTTATTTATTTACATTGTTGATTATGTTAGTTCCACTAAGCCAATGGCCTGTTTCCATGGGAGATCTAAGGTGACATTCATACTGATTAGGAGAAATTTTGCCAGGGTATCAGGGAACTCCCCATACTATTTTTGATAACTGCCATGAATATTTTACATTCAACTGCGCTACCACCAGCTCAAGCAGATAGGACCATCGGTTTAACATCTCATCCAAAGGACGGTACATCCCAAAGTGCAGCACCCCCTTTTATACTGCATTGCAGTGTCAGTGCTGGAAAACATAATCCACCTACCTGATGTGAAAATAGAAACCACAGTTTTTTGATTCTCTATTACCAAAGGTGAGTGTGCTGCTGGTTGACCTACCGATCACTGTTCTTATCCAGCTGCCTCATCAGGATGTCTGTTGAAGTTATTCATTACTCTTGCCATAAAATAATGTTCACTTCCATCATGTGGTATATACCAGGCATACTAAAACTTCATCTCTTATTTTCATATACCATTTTCTTCAAATGAGGTGTCTGGGTTTAGACTGTGAATTCTTGTGGTACTTAAATGTTTATGATGTATTTTTTCTGCCTTTCCTCAAGACTAAATATGATGACCTATTTTGATTTTTCTTTATGTGGTTACACATGGAGAACATGATATTTTCTTGTTGTTCTCTTGTTCTCTGAACTGCCATAAATAATGTGGAAAAGGATAACACACTGTCACTGGTGGACATACTCACATTTCCGCATTGCATCTGAAAGAGGCTTTTTGCTTGCTGCAATTTTATGTCTGCAAGGAAGTGACATGCAAAAGTCAAATGCAGGCATTGCACACCGGGGACACAATCTCAATTATAATTTAATTTGGAGAGTCATTACTCACATTAGATCATGACAACAAAGGCGGCTAGTCTGATTTGAGCAGATCCTGGGCTGGATCAGATCACACAGGTGTTCACACTTTATGCAGTTGTTCATTTGACAATTGTGTCAGTGAAGGTAGGTCATAATACAGACAAGCACATTCTGCTATAGACAGAATCCCACTGGTGTTTAAATTGTAAGGGATGATGATTATTTTAAAATCTGATTTCTGAATATACATTATGCCTCAGTTAAGACCACTAATGGTTGGCAGATTTATGATTTTGTTTACATTTAGTGAGGTCTAACTTGTTTTAAAAGTTTACCTGTTGAGTTAGTCAGTTCTTATAATTTTGCCACCTGTCTTGTCTGTAGTTCCATACAGAGTATTGATAAGCTATATAAGCCAGACCAAAATGTGACAATCTCCTCAGTTTTATTTTTAGTAATCCAGGGTGTGGTATGGGTGGGAATGGCCTCTTCTTGAGACATATGACTCAAGAGTTGTAACTAGTGATATTTTCAAGCAACTGTAAAACTGACAAACAAAGAAAAGAAAACATGAATGCAAGTTTAAATAAATACATCAACATGCAAACAAATACAATGATATAGATTGGATGCTGTGAATGAAAAAAATGTTCCTATGCAGCAAGTAGTAAGACATTATAGTCGGTTATATGTGTTTGTGGGCTCATATCCAAGTCACTCTTGTTGGACAACTATGGAAAATTATTCTCTTAACAGTCTACAGATGCTGCAATAGAGTAAGCTGAACAAATATAAATATTTTGTGAAAAACAAACACTGTTAAAAAAGGAAACATAGTAATGTTCATTTATTGACGCTAGTTGAATCCATTTTGGTCATGAAGAAGATGAATTCTGTATCTACACTCACTAGGTTCAAGACAGAGAAAATAATTATGGATGAGCAGCCATTCTATGCCAGGATGCTCATACTCATTCACAAAATGCATAACTCCAGTGAATTCAGAGGATCATCAGTACAAACGGTGTATACCACAGAGATGGAGAACCACCTCATGAAAACCCATGTGGACAAAGGGAACACATGGATTCTGTGAAGAATGTTTGAAATGTTTCCAAGACAAGAACTCATTTTTAAATTGAGTACTGTGAGGAAATAATTCTAACAACTGCATTACTGTGATGCACCGTGATAAATGCTGTTCAACAAAAAAATCTGTGCTTAGCAAAAGTGATAGCCAGTTAAATCTAATCCTTACAATAGTAGAGTAACACATTATAACACAAAGTGTCTCTTATTTATTGTAATCCCCCCCCCAAAAAAAAAAAAATATCCAAAAAAATGATTGGATCTGTCAGACACACAGGATCAGTAGTAGTTTTGTTTAAAGAGAGATTAATTTTCTTTCTGACTACAAATAATAACTCTCCAGACACAACGTTTAGGAGGATATTTCAAGAAATTTGAAAACCTGCATAGTTAACAATATAACATACAACATACACTGAATATTTCTCAAACTGTACAAGTTACACTGTAGATATAGTAACTACTACTCTGGTATATGGCTTTTGTTATACCAATTAATAGTTCATAATCACTGTGACAATATTAATGCAAGCATGGATATAAATTGCATATGCATATGTTGGCTATAAAGAACTAGCAAACTGTAGTGCAGTACATTCTTTGTGGATAGTGACTGTGCATTTTCAAACTATCCAGCATGACATTTCACCTAATGTTCCTCAACATTAAGCAGCTCTGTCAGACACAAAAAATATGAAGGAAAGTATGAAAATACATGTACCAGTCAAATGTTTTAATGCTTTCTTTTCTGTCATGCTACCTGTTTATATGATTTCCTACCATTAAAGGGAAGTTACTCATTCCAGGAAACAAGGAGCAGCTATTCCGTTTTGCATCTGGAAGGGCAACACACTGTGCATTTGGAGTGGTCTGTGTTAGACAGGCTGGTAGATGAGCTTCGATGTAGTCTCCTTTAATCTTTTCACTATGCATGGTTCGCAAGATTGGTTTTATACCATCCTCCACTTTCAGTTTGCAATCATAAGATGTCCTTTAATCTTTTCACTATGCATGGTTCGCAGTGCTGGTTTTATACCCCATCTTTCACAATAAGTTTGCAATCATAGGATGCCCTTTAATCTTTTCACTGTGCATGGTTTGCAGGGTTGCTTTGGTGAGTTTGCAATTATAGGATGTCTGAGAAGAATTTAAAAGCATCAGCAATTCAGGTAGTTGTGGTGATGGTTGGGAGACTGTTAGGAGTCTGACTTTTAAGCTGATCAAATCAGCAGTGAAAGGACATAAATAAAGCCTTAAACCCTTTATAGATTTCTACCATGGTAGACTCCATTGATATGAGGCCACTAATAAAATTAAACACTTTCACATCTTGTTTTGCTAAAGCATCTGCTATACAGCTTTGGTTGTGCCAGATTTGATATAATTGTATGGATCCCTTAGATCCACAGACTATAAGTTTCTACAAACAACAAAAACTTTAAAATGTATTGACACTGGACAAATCATGCAAAGCTGTCATTCCACCTACTGGCTAGTGGCATCTCTATAGGAAACAGCATACAAAAGAATTCCCCAGGAATATTGAGTTTGTATCTGTCATCCAGGGGAAAATGTTGTTTATTGTAAGGCAGAATACAGAGAGCTTTGTCCCCTAAATGTTGGTTATGTCTCTCTGTATTCTGCCTTACATAAAATTATATTTTCCTCAGATATATACAGTTTGCATCTGTCACCCAGAAAAAAATGTCAGTTTATGTAAGGCAGACTACATAGAGTTGCGACCATCATTTAAGTACCCAAAGCTGGCATCTAGTGAGGGATGCTGTCCCTTAACATTATAGTCTACCATGTATCTATGACATGCACTAGCACTGTAGATGTAAGGCAGGGTCTCAGGCCATAAACTGCATGAATCTTTGATGCACAGTGAGACTGGTATCAGAACATGAATTTTGTTTATGATTTCCTTGTCATGTAATGCTCTCCATTTGGATCAAACATAAGGCTAAACTTAATGCTAAAATGATACTTGTTTAAGATATCAGACTGCACCGACAGGAAATGGCATATAAAATTCAGATTCACAGACATTTATTAGCTGTGCCAAACAGCTGTTACAATATCTACATCATTTGAAACCTTATTGTTAATTTATTTGTAGTGTGCTTATCCCTGGTTGTGATACAAAAAGTAACCAGCACCCTACTCAGCCATCCATCCCGTGTTGTCAAGTCACATGTAACTCCTATAGTAGTCCTAAAAACAGCTGCTGCCTTTCACATAATTTAGTAGCCATGGATAGAATACAAGAACATTTCCAAACTTTTCTTCTGTATCACATACAGCACACATATATGCACACACACACACGAATAGTTTTGCTGAAGAATGTTTTTGGTGTATAGGTAAAAAACAGAATACCCAAAGAAAATGCAAGCAAACCCAGAGAAGACATGCAAACTCCACAAAGGAAGCACCCAGCCAGGAATTAAACAGGAGAAGTGCATTCTGTGAGGCTGCAGTGATACTCACTATGCTGCTATGCTGTAAACTTACTCATAATCTGGATCCAATATACTTAAAGGCATGCTCTGCATAATTTTGCTTTAATAAGGACATTGAGAACAAGCACAAAGTCCCATTTAACCTTTTGAACACATGGATACTGTCTCCCTAGCCTGCTTATAAATATTCTGTCATTCTACAAGTTTCCTTGATGTACTTCAGGGATGTACCTGGCATATACTTCCAGTACAATCTCTGCTATTTAAATCATATGAATAGACTGATATTAATAGATAAATACTAAATTACTGAATAAACTACCACTACATGGCAGATCTATCACTAATTTCAGCTCCTTCAAAATAGCAATAAAAGATACCTACAGCAAGCCATGGTCATGCCCTTGCAATGACCCAACATAAATTATTTTTCCTGCTAGCTATGCATCCTGCCTGCTTCTCCCTATCTCTTAATTGCAACATCTATAAAATTTAATTAGCCTATAATAATGCTGGCTGTTGTCCATTCTGCTTCTACTATCCTGCGCTTTTGCATACTTCCTACATAGGCTGCTTTTTGCCCTACTTACTACCAGTGACTGTTTTCTTCTTGTAGCTACCTTTTATCCAGCCTCTCACTGCACTGATCTTCCTTGTTGGCTTACTACTGCTACTATCATAGTGTTTTCCTCCTGCATTACTATACACCTTCTTTAGGCAGCTTTCCATCTGTTTACATTTAGCAGAAATGTATTATGCATAGCACATTCTGTTACTTTTGTAATTATTTTTTTTTTGCCCTGCACAGAAATAGTATTCTCATGTAATTAAATCTTGTTTATCCTGTTAGTAATTTTACAACTGCTATTTTTACAATCCTGTTATGCAGTTTTATAATTGTTATGTACTGTTGATTACTCTCTATTGTTTTGTTGTGGAGGTTTTCTTCTTGGATCTCCATTGAAAATGGGTCTGTACACAGTTGGACTAACCCGGTTAACAAATGTCAAATAAATAAATAAAATGACTGAGCAGTGCTAATATTCTTGGAGGTTACTTCACAAAACACCACCATGCATTAGTCAGTAGATAGTACCTGCACACTGAACAAAGGGCAGGATTAAAAAGGCAGAGCAGTAGTGCAATAAACAGCATGAGGCTGTACACAGTTTAACTTCTCCAAGTCTATTGGTTTTCTAATACCATGACAAGACTGGACCTCATTCTTAAATCAAAGTATGATTAAAGTTCATGAAATTAGTATTGTTTCAGTCTTTGATGTTAGCAAAAAGTGCTCTTCACAGCACCCACAATGTCCTAGAACTGACTCCTTCTGCAATACATACAGAGTTACATGTATTTGGTAGCATATCCAAATAAAACCGTATGGGCGGACCCTAGATGGCCAACTTAGCGCAGTGAATTTTGAGAGCTCCATAAACTAGTATAATGATATAGGAAGGAGACCCAGATAAAATACAATAATTGAACGGAAATAGTTAAACATAAGGAGTGAGCTGAATATTAGCAAAAGACTCTTGTATGAGACAATTCAAAACAAGGAGTTAGGGACAACAAAGCAAAGATCAACAAGGTTAAGAAAAAGACTTAATGAAGAAAAAAGTATTGTCATAGATATTATAAAGGAAATGTTTTTGCTGATAACCTGACAGTAATGACTGTGCCTATGCATGCTAATTCACATAACTATATGGCAAAGCAGTGAGTCTTTAAATGGCTTAAATGAAAGAAAGAAAGGTATAACATCAAGTAAAGTTCAGATAAGACTCCCAAAAGTCCCTGTGATAAGGGTATGTAGTTGACACATAAGAGGGAATCAATTAAAAGGTCAGAAAAAGGCTACTGATAGGATAAAATGCTGATATAAATGCCCCTGTTATATAGATGCATTATGTGGAACACAGAAAGAACACATTACTGCACCTTTACTTGCCATACAGCGTATTTTCTTTTAGTAATAGCACATAAAAATGACAAAACAGTACTAATGTTGAAATTACACAGACGTGAGGAGAATCATAGAACAAACGGTAGTTTCTGAGCAACTAATTCTGTGCTCAAATTCTTACAAACTACTTGAAAATCCAAGAAAGGGTAATGCCAAAAAGAAGAACATCCAGATAGTAAAAATATTGGTGGTACAAAGGTTGAATAAAAGGAATAGATCTCCTAGTGAAAATGAGAAGTATGATTTCAGAGGAAAAAGAAAATATATAGGTAGTGCATACTATGACATTTCACTCTCGTTAGAAAAGATTTGTGAGATGAAAGACACAAGTGAGAGAAAAAACAATAATCATAAAACTAGTGAACAGAGTTAAACATATATATATTACTAAGGGAGCTTTTACGCCCAAGTTAGGCCTTGATATTAATAATGCTACAGCCACACAGATAAATAAATTAACTGAGGGTAACATAGCGCTAGAATCTGTAGAAGAAAGTGAAAGGCAGAACACTGTTAGGCATATAAAACAAGGCACAAAACAATGTTTGACAAAGAAAAGTAGGAGAATATTTGTATTTAGGGATTTGCATGTCAGATATCATTTATGAGCCTTGACAGGTTTAAATAATACAAAATAACTATTTCATCTCTCCCTGATATAAAATTGACAGGAATACAGTATTTCTAAAACGGGCATCTGTGGCTCATTCTCCTAAATACGTTACTGTAGAGGCAGGAACTAATGATCTCTTAGGTTCAAAGCTTCATTGGTGAATACTAGGCTAACTGCCCTGATGGGCCATTTTAAGCTTAACCAACAACCCAAGATAGTTCTTTGAATTGCATGAAATATGTTATAAACTCCGTAAGAAAAACTAAATAGAAATAATATTTTGTGAAACACCTTTTGCCAACATAATAACTAAAGATTATTGATATTCAGAAAATAATATTTTAAATAGCTGGCTAAGATCACAAGGTTCACAAAAAGGATTAGCAGTCATTAATATCTGTGTGTGCATGTGTCTGCGCGTGCGTGTGTGTGTGAGTGCATGTGTGTGCATGTGTGTGCATGTGTCTGTGCGTGTGTACGTGTGTGCGTGTGCGTGTGCGTGTGTGTGTGTGTGTGTGTGTGTGTGTGTGTGTGTGTGTGTGTGTTTGTGTGTGTGTTAAGGGGTATCTGAATAATTATACAATGTTCTCCAAAGACTTAATACATTTAAGTCAGACAGGAAAGTATTTGTTAACAAAAGTATTTAAAATTAAAATGAATAATTTTTACAAACAAGGAAACTTTAGGAAAGTTCATATTTAGGTATTCTAGACTTGATAATATTGTAAAATGGTACTATACTAATACTCCCAGTTTATGAAATAACACAGGAGAGCACACCTCTCAACTGTCCAGATTTTTTGTAGAATGTCCAGATTTTGCCTCAAGTTTTTGATCTGTTCCTTATAAAACTTGCAATTTTCTGACAATTCATTGAGAATTGAGGTCACTAAATAATAACAGACATTTGAGTTCCAGACTTCATATCCTTCAGAAAATGCATGTTAATGAAATACCTGTTATTCTAACAGCTTTCTAGGTTTATATGAGCAGTAATTAAAATCTGTCCCTCTTTTTAGCCTTTGTCTCCACCCCCACCCCCTGTTACTTTTGGCTTTGTCCAGTTTGAGGTTGAGAAGTATGGAAGGAAACTTGAGTTGATTATCATGCAAAGAATAAAATAAAATTTAGACATGAGCTAGAATGACATCAAAAGTGATTCACATTACGATTGCATACTTACTATGTTAACATAAACAGCAGATGTAATTCATTTTCTATACGAGCAACAAAATATTAGATGGTATTTCTCTTGAAAACAATATATGTCACAATGGAAGTAAGCCAAATGTTAAAACATCAAATGTCTGAATACACTTTCATCTCTGCATAATGATCCCAAAATGTTCTTGGCTGAAAACAAGCCTTCCACTTCATGATCAGTGCATATAGCCTTTACACCCTATTTTCACAGACTTTATATTTAGTAGTAGTAGAGTGAGATGAATGTGCAGTTTGCCATGGAAAGATAGAATTTTTTTGCTGCATGTTTGTATTGCTCAATTAAAAATGCATTGCCATGAAAATATGATTTGAAGACTATATTTCAGATCAAACAGACTTTTTCTAGTAACGGATCATTCAATATTAATCTGGGTGGACTTACAGTGACTTCTGCATTGCATATTATTTTCTTACACTGAAATAAAATATCTTACAGGTATTTGCAAACAGCTGTCTTTTGAAATGAGGCCACTAGAACAATTATGATTTCAGCTTCACCACTTACAATGTGGCAAGGCAAGGCTTTTTTAATGGACTTCAGTGACCATATAAGGGAATTCAGATTAAAAAAAAACATAATTTTTACTGAATAGCTTTTAATGCACATGTATATTTTATACTTCTGATATGAAGGCCACACCAAGATTAAGTCCCATTGGCTCACTGATAGGATGCAGATAATTAAAATAGTGAAATTTACTTCCACAAAGAGACCAATCACTAATGGACTTTCATAGCTGGGACCTATCCTGTTTGGCATTTACTTTTCTGAAGTAAAAGCCAATACCAAAGGGTTCTGTCTGATTAAGTTTGCAGATGACTACAAGCTAGGATCACTCCCTGAATCCCGAATGACTTAACCATCCTACACGAAGGTTGTTCCAAATAAATAACTGGTACCAAAATGATAGAGTGAAACTAAATGTGAAAAAAATGCATTATTGTATCCTTTGGGAAGTCATCTACCCTAGGGAACTACCACATTAACAATATATCTCCTAAGAGTTGGCGCCGTTGTTCAGGATTTGGGAAATTATGTGGACAGTGACCTAACGCTTGATCAACATATGTCTATTGTTGTAAGAACATCCTTCTATATTGCAGAGTTTATAAACAAAAAGATTGTGTCTAGGTCTAGAGATATCACTGACACCTTTACTCAACCATCAGTAGTTAAATCATTGAATATAATGCCACCGTTGGCATGTATCTGTTGTGGCACATGCAACAACTGGAATGCCCACAGAAATACTTTACTAGAAGGATACAAGGCCTAAACAACTTGTTTTACATGGTCCAAATAAAAGCCCTGTCACTGTACTCAGTATTCTACAGACTGCTAAAAGGTGACCTGTGACTGGCATACAAGGCATCCTCTAACCCATTACTGAGAGATTTACTGCATAGCAGCATGTCAAATGACATCAGAAATACTCAGTCTAGAGATATAAACCTCTTCTGCAACTTCAGCAGAAGGGTTTGGAAGCACAGGTATATCTCACAGATGATACCGCTGCTGTAGAACAGACTCCCCATCCACATAAAACAAAGTTCATCCCTGTCCACATGCAAGCACGACTTAGATATATTGATTGGAAATAGAAAATTTACTGCAGGACTGTCCCTTTTGTTACTAATGGACAGAGGCAGATGCTAAATGCTTTATCCCATGCATGGGTTTCCTCCAATTATCAAGGGTATGAGCCCAGTTATTCCAGTTAGGGGTAATATATAATTATCGACAAAAAATAGGTAAGGCAAATTTCAAACCAAATGGGATAGATTAATTCGGCACAAAAGGGCAATCAGCTAGACTTGAAATGGCCAGCAAAGGCAGCTAGCCTATGAACCTATTAAGTATTGCTTTGAAAACAGTAGGTTCATTTTTTTTCCCTTGAAAAGTCTTACACTAAATCCCTCTATAAACTATATAAACTTTTATGAAGAGTAACTTTAAATTAAATGAAAATTGTTTTGCAAAAATTTTTGAGGTCATGCTTTCTAGGATGTACATGAAAAAACATATGTAGTTACTTTTGAGTAAAACTGAATCATTGGCATATATAAAGTATTTTTTTGCAGTCTGGATATACAGTGAACAACAGGTTACAGACTCAATAATATTCTCCCTTAATATTTAAGAAGACGTTATACTGCTAGTTATAAGAAATATTCAGTTAAAAGCTGATCATCTGTTCTGCATAAATCTGTGGCTGCATCTCAGCTTAGATTGCTCTAAAATGCAGTGCAATTCACAGAAATTATGCATATATTTACTAACTGTCTAGATATAATGGATATTGTGCACCATGTTACTTCCTGTTGCTTTTTATGCCTAATTGTATTGCAAGTTGTATCATTTTGAGAGAAAGGATTATTACATACTGCAAGTAATGTTCCTTCTCGCATCATTATGGTAACGGAAACTGTTTGATTATCTTGTAACTTTACGCTTCTCAGCATGTATACAGTAAAACTACTTTTCATTTGCATAGTTCATTTTGTCTCTCAGTGTAGACTGAAAAACTCATTTTAATCATCCCATTGCATTTTATGTGCTGGACAAAAAAAGTCTGTTCCTGAATAAATACTTTAAGAAAATTAAACTATATTCTATTATATATATAAACTAACATTTTGGTATTTATGCAATTATTGTGGGAAGTACTGTATATACTGTAGACCATATGTGAATGTTCTAAATTTATTGTAAATACAAAATATTAAATTTTTTGTCATCATGGTCAAATGTTGCACATTTTAACAAATGGACTGGTAGACTATCTGCTTCATTATTTGTTTGTGTTTGTTAATTTGTTTTTACTAAAAGAAATGGAAGGATGGATATAAATGTCTGGATAGTTTTCTTTAAATAGAAAGAAAACTCCATACCTGAGACCTTCATTCATTTTATTAATTTCCTAGCATTACAGTTCTTACTTCTAGGCATTTTATATTTAAAACAAATAACAAGTAAAAGAGCAATTACTTAAAATAGCATAATCACAAACATGAAGAAATCCCAAGAGTACAATATAATCATTAAAAAATGTAAAAATCCAAATAAATGCTGAAGCACTTCTTCTCCAGGAAATGTAACAGAGTGTCATATGGGTGGTCATGCAGAGACCTTGTAAAGCACAATTCCTTTTGGGATACCAATAAAAGGGATGGCAGCTGATCTCATAGGGCTGGAGCAAGGTAACTATAATTTCTAGGCATCAAAAGAGAGATCCTTGAAATTTTCAGCAGCCCCACAAATGACATGAGCAGCCATGCACAGGCATAAGGATACAGCTGGTTTTCCACATAAATAGGATCCACGTCATGTAGAGCATGGAAGGTGAGGGTGAGGATTTTAAAAACATGCAGCTGAAACTGGCAGCCAGCATAAATCACACATTAGTTACTGGAGCATTTTGACACATTCCTGACATTCCAGTCACCAGTTTGGCAAAATAATTTTGCTCCCACAGCAGGCATGTTAATTCAGCATCTGTAATCCCCAAGTTAAGGTAGTTTTATTCAGAGCTGGATCCAACACAAAGTGACCTTGGTAGTTGTCTAGGGACTAGTGTTCTTTGGGAAGAACCACCAATGTTATAAAAAAATTCTCCCCCACATTCCACATCTTCCAGTGTAATTTCTAAGTATCTCTCACATTTAATTTCCCAACTCAATTTCCAATGAGTTGCTCTGCTTCAGGGAGTTGCTTTTGCATTTGATCAAATGAGTCAAAACTGAGCTTCTGAGGGAGAAGGAGTGGGGGGGGGGGGGGGACTCTGCGCTTTTAAGTATGCTATTTTTAAAATGAACCGAATGCTCAGTCTTAAAAAATTCTGTTGCACTGCAGGCTTCCTGATTACCACTGTTGCTGCCCTTACTACCATGGAAGCAGCATGCTATGCCAACTCATATGTCATCTGAAGCAACTGAATACGCTCCAAGATTTTTGCGGTCATTACTACTTTGAAAACAACAGGGTAAGCACTGTCAGTGCTCATCTGAAGCAGCTCTTTATGGTTCATAATTTGTGACTGTGAAATTCCTGTTACACTGTGATTATAACCGTGCACTGTCACTGCTCTATCACTGTAAGCCATCTAAAGCAACTCCGCGATTATTGCTGCCTGTGCAAGGTTTGCGATTACAGACTGTGGAGGCAGTAAGACATTGTGGTAAGCAATCTCTGTGAAACATTCATTGTAAGTTACATGAAGGATTCCTTGCTGCTGTTATGATTTTAGGTTTGATAAGGTGTGTTTGCGCGCGCGTGTGTGTGTGTGTGTGTGTGTGTGTGTGTGTGTGTGTGTGTGTGTGTGTGTGTGCGCGCGTGTGTGTGCGTATGTGTGTGTATGGGGGCGGGTGTGTGGATGTGCTTGTCCGCATGCATGTGTGTAAATACTTGGTTCCTGCTGCATGATAGTGATGTTGTAAAGAAAAGAAATGATTGGCACAAATCGAAGCATTGTCATACAAGATAAGTTCTTTGAATATGCTACTTTGTTTTCTTATTTTGTTGCTTGTTGATTATACCTCTCAGTTGTCAAGATTTTCACAGATTGCATAGATTTTTGACTCATATTTTTTGGTCTTTTCCTCACAAAATTTGTGGTTGCCTGTCAAATTATTGTGGAATTAATAATTCCAAATCCAGCCCAACAACAAGGTGAAGCAATAAAGCTCTGAGAGGACAATTTTTTGACCAAATGTTTAATGCACGGACACTATAACCGCTCACAAAAATATGTTTTCTTTTATTGTGGAATTAACTCACTAAATAATGACAGACATTGGAGTTTCAGAAAATGTGTGCTATTGCAAAACCTGTTATTCTAGCAAGTTTATAAGAGCAATGTTTAAAAATCTGGCCATGTTTTGGGGCTTTGTTTTCCACCCATTATATTTGGTTTTGTCCAGATTTCTTGTCATAAGAGTTGAGTGGTAAGCAGTGTGTTTTTTATTTGATTTTGCATAAACTGTACAGAATGGAGACAATTCATTTCATATTTTATCTATGAAAACATTTAGCTTTAGCTTGTTTTATTGCAAGCACAAGGATGTGAAATGCAGCATGTTGGGCTACAGCAATTTTTTATAGTATTTAGTGCAAATTAATCAGGTTATGAGCTGATAAAAATTGCTTACTATAATGCAAGGTTTGAATCCCACAGCCTTATTTTGTCTGCTGTGTAACTCTGACCAAGGCAGTTCATCAAACAGGCTTTCTGGAAATGGGAAAACTACATACACTGCACTAACATAGGAAGTAAATAACTACATTTGTCTTTTGAAGATCTGCACCTTTCACATAGCCACTAATTAATGTTTCACTATATGATATTTGCACAGGAATCCAGTACGTCTCTTGTAGATTAACAGGATGCCAGATGCATTCTCAATAAATATGAGAATACATGTCAGTCTCAAGGGAAGAAAAGTTTACTGCTGTTTATAGCAAGTATGTTTTCAATGTGAGTGTTTTGTTTAGAAAATGGCTGCCAGTGGTTTTGCTGTAAAATATGAAATAAAAGTCTTGAATTAAATCCAAATCTCTGATCATTCTAAAGGCAAAGAAGGATATAGCACAGTCGCAGGTTTGAAGAGAATTCTTGGTAATTAAGGAAAGAGATTGCTAAGTAATGGGATATTGGCATGGCTGTGGCTGGCAGTCCATTACCCTTTTTAGGGCCCCATTTGATCATGATCTGTCTCTTATTAGTCAAGGTGGAAGAGAACCAGAACATGTAACATTGTTGTTACGTCTGATGATATGAAATAGTATTTGATGTTAGCTATATTCTTCTGCTGGAAGTAACAAGCCATGACAACAGACAATAACTGCTCCTTCAGTATCAATCTGTTCTCATGAATTAATCCAGAGTGTCTTATCTGTGAAGCAAGTTTTAACTGAGTCCCCCACATAGGTAATAAACAGACAGTGTGATGGAAGTTGCAATGGACAGATTCTGGAATAGTTAATTGTTGTAAAGTCTGATGATACAATGGGTTCAGACACCTAGGCAGCAAGACATTTCAGTGTGGTACATTTGACTGGGGACACATGGCTGAAGTGACATTCAGCTGCAGAGAAATATGGCTGTTTTCAAATTCCCTGTGGGCAAAGAGAAGCACACACTGCTATGCTCACAGCTTTAATAGGCAAATGCATAGCGGCAGAAGAAGTAATAAGTCTTGTGGTCAATGTACAGTACATACCTATATAACTACAACATGTAGAAGTGTGCTACAGCATGGAGGAAAACCTGCAGGCTACTGTAGTCACATTTATGCTCCAGTATGTGTTTTAGGTAATGTTCCCTAGACACTGTGAAGGGGGTAGTGGTCCACACACTCCAATTATAAAGGCACTGCCCATTGTGCATTGCATTTTTACTGCCACTGACATGCCCTCTGGCCAGCCTGCTGCTGATGCCTGCTATATTGCCTGCTGTCTCATGTTCTCTTGGGGACCATGGACATTTTTTCTCCCTGTGCATTTGGTTACTAAAGCTGTGGGCATGGCAGTGTATGCTTCCCTTTGCCCACAGGGAATTTGCAAGCAGCCATATTTCTCTGCAGCTGAATGTCACTTCAGCCACATATCCCCAGTCGAATGTACCACAGGGAAATGTCTCACTGCTTAGGGGACTGAACCCGATACAATATCGGATTTTAATTTGGCTATCTTCCATCTATCTGGGTTGTGTCTTAACCAGTTCTAGACATCCATGTTAGAACTGAAGCTGAGCAGTTATCTAAAGTTAAATAGTCCAGCACATACCCCAAAACAAAGGACATGTATAAATGAATATCATCAGCATACATCTGATATGAGTTACCTCTGTTAACAAGAGAGAGAGAGAGAGAGAGAGAGAGAGAGAGAGTGAACAGACCCAAAGAATCAAGAAATGTTTTGAAAAATTTTACTGGGTAAGGACCAAATGTCCACATGGCTGAAAACTTGGTGAAATCATAGTCATGAGTTCTTCATAGTCTATGTATTTAAATTCAGCCTGGTATAACTTCAAGTCACCTGACTTTGTCATACCATAATTCATAATGGCAATTCCTGGATACAGCACCTAATGAGTGAGGATATATCTACAGAAAAAAAAAAAAACTTTCTAGGTAACAAGCACAGTCGGCTGACCATAAGAAAAAGAACAGACAGATGGCTCATTGCAGCAGGTATCCTATTCGACAAAATACCTGCCATCTTCTCAGAGATCTCTGCACGGTACTGATCGTAATACCTGCCATCTTCTCAGAGATCTCTGCACGGTACTGATCGTAATAACTGCCATCTTCTCAGAGATCTCTGCACGGTACTGATCGTAATGATCTTCCACAAGTAACTTACTTCTGAACAAGACAGAACCCGCCCCATCTGTATTCCAATCTGTGCTTTAATGAATGCATGATTCTCAGTGGACATAGTCCTAGGATGTACAGCCTGAAATGTGACGTGATGTATACCTTCGCCAGTGGCATTGTTTTATGCTGACCATTGACCATGAAGGCCATCAGCATTGACAGTTGGTCATGTCACAGGCAGAGCACATAATAAGTTGTTGACTGAAGTTCCCTACATTTGAAAACACTTTCTCAAACTTCTGAGGTTGTGGGAGACCAAGACTTAAGTGAAAGAGATAATGATTTGAGCTAAAAAGACTTTGTGCTGTCAAGGTCTCTAGTCTCAAATGCAAATTGAAAGGCAAGTACAGTGAATATCCGAACTTATGAGTAGTAGAAGAAACAACTTGAATAAAACTAAAAAGCTCCATATCTAGCTCACAGCTTTCATAACCAATAGCCCCCAAGCATCAGCCATCTATTAAGTAGAAAAATGAGGAAATTACTTATGCACCCTGCAAAAATATACCAAGGTAACCTGTTGGATGGTAAACAAAGAGAATTCTTCAATTCATTCCACTACCCAGAACATATTCCTATGTAATGGAACTCATAGTATTCATCTTTCTCAACCTTAAATTAGATGGCAAACAAATTGCCACCCCTCCACCAGTGCTCTCTGGCCTTGGATTGATCCTGATCCTATGGCATCCTGACACCTTCATCACTCACATTTAATAGAATGGCATGAATCACAGGAAGTTCACAGCTACTGAGACCGTATTTATTTATTTATTTTATTTTATTTTACATTTGTTAACCGGGGGTGTCTGACTGAGCCAAAAAGGCCCTTTTTCACCACAGGCCTGGGTAGAAAAGCTCCACACAGAAAAATAATTACAGATACATTTAGATATTTAGACATGATCAGTATACACCCAAATTACAATAGAATGTTTTTACAGTGGTATGCAGCACATCAACAGTTACAGTGGAGAGAAGAAACATGAAAACATTAATTTAAAAATAAAGGTAATTAATAGATTTGTGGTGTACAGCTGAAATTTGGAACATAGGTCAAATACATACATAGTACACAGGTACAGTACATACATTGTATATTAACCAGTATTTGTGAGTAAGAGTGAAAACTATTATCATGTACTCTAGGCTTAGTATGTGTACCTTATCCGCTTTCACTAGCCTAGGGAGCAATCATGGCACTGCCAACTGTGCTTGAGATGTTGCCTAATGAGGTTTTTAGAGGAGGCTATGGATGCTGTGTTTTGTGTGCTAATGTGGAGAGAGTTCCATTTTTTAGCCACTGAACTACTATATAGTGCATCTCCAAAGCTATTATAGCTGTTGGTGATTTCTAGTAGTAGTTTGCTTGATGATCTAAAAGGCCTTTTGGCTGAGTGATGTTATACTAGGTTTTTGAGGGCAGGACACTTATTGGGAAGCTAATAGATAGAGTAATAGAGGCAGAGCTGATTGTATGTTAGGAGGTTGGGCAGTTTAAGCCAGTGGAGCTGGCTCAAAGCAGTATAGTGATGAGTTCTATATGAGCAATTTGCAGCAAAGTGGACAATTCTGTTATAGCAGGCTTTCATTTTGCTTAGTTCAGTTTTGTTGAGATTAGTCAGAATGGGGGATGCATAGAGTAGGGTGGATAGAAGCTGGGAGCGAGCAATGGCTGATCTTTTGTTGTTGTTAAGAAACAGTTTGATACGGTAGAGTGATCCAAATTTGGCATGTATTTTTTTAATAGTTAAGTTGAGGTGGCTATCAAAATTTAGGTGGGAGTCTATGGTTATTCCAAATAGCTTAGCCTGTGCCACTGGAGCGATTGGAGTAGCATTTGTGTAGTAGATAATGAATTGACTGTTATCAGTGTTTTTGTTAGAACTGGTTATAATCATAAGCTGAGTTTTCTTTCGATTAAGGATAAGTTGGGGTTGGTAAGGTAGTTTTCAGTGTCAGAGAATGCTAATTGCGTTGTTTGCAGAAGGCTGGGAATATTTCGTGCAGCACAGATTAAGGTAGCATCATCTGCATACTGAATGACAAATGCATGCTGTGTGGAGGTATGGAGGTCATTTGTGAAGATTGTAAACAGTAGTGGTCCTAAGATAGAACACTGTGGGACTCCTATAGTTATGGGCAGCTTAGGAGAGGGAGACTTTTCCCATTTCACAGCCTGGTACATGTCAGTTAATTAGCTTTGGAACCAGGTAAGAATGGAATTTGATAGGTGATATTTGTTTAGTTTGTTTAGCAGGATCTCATGTGAGACTGTATTTTATCCAAAAAAAAAAAGAGTTGACACCTGCAGACCTTCATTTTTGAGACGGTTTATTGTGTCTGTGAAGCAGAAGAGGGCTGTAGTGGTACTATGGGCAGGTCTGAAACCATGTTTAGTAGGTAACAGGATGTTGTCGTTTAGGAGATATTTTAGCACCTGGGTATAGATGAATTTTTCTGGGATTTTGGCCTGGGGGAGAGTATAGCAATGGGTCTATAGTTATTAAGCTAAGTGGAGGTCCCACCTTTATGTATGGGTGTAACATAGGATATTTTCCAGAGTTTGGGCTCATAGTATTCTACAACTGATCTGTTTATGAGAGTAGAGAATGGGATAGCAATAGCATCTGCTGTGAGTTTCAAGAAATAGCTGGTGAGTAGGTCATCTGCTGTTGATGAGCTTTTTAGTTTGGAGAGCATGCTTTTGATTCAGGTGGTGGAAACTGTTTTGAGGGTAAAGCTTGTATTAGTATTATTTTTGTTGGGGGGTGGTAGAGAGGTTGGAACTGTCCTGTGGTACTAAGAAAAGAACTGAGTTCACAAAGTGGGAGATGAATTCTGTACCGATGGGAACTTTAGTGTCAGGGGTGGTTGGTTTGGGGGTAGCCTTTTGGGTGAGTTTTAGTAACTTGTTTTCATTTTTAAAAAATTCTGGGGGGTTGTGTTGGTATTTAGTTTGTAATGTCATGTAGCAGGATTTTTTTGTCTAGCCTAATGTATTTTTTGCATGTTTGTACAGTTCTTGGTACCTAGTTAGGCTTTGTGTTTCTTTGTTTTTTTGATAGTAAAGCCAGGCAGTGTCTCTGGACTTGAGGATATGTTTGGTTTCTTTACTGAGCCAGGGGTTTGTAGAGGTTCTAACCTTGAATTTGTACAATGAAGCAACAGTGTCTAGGTGCTGTAGAAATGTTTTGTTGAAATATGTTACAGCTGGTCAAGTGGGAGGGTTTTTAGTGGTTTCCAGTCACAGTTATAGAGTAGAGTATTGAGGACCTCAGGAAAGAAATTGTTTGTGTTTCTAGTAGATTTATAGTTAGTGGTTTTGCACAGGCTTGTTCTACTATGTATAAAGTATGTTATGTTGTGGTCACTTCTGGGAGACTGCCGTGTGAGGGTACAATGTGAGGTTGTTAGTTAGGACCCAGTCAAGGATGTATTCCCTTTTTGATTTTTTTTTATCACATCTAGTTGGAATTTGGACAAGCTGCTGGTAGCCATGGAGTCTTACAACAAATATGCCTCACTAGATCCCACCCTAGACTGTGCTGTCTTAGTATTAGAGGGTTAGGCCAGTCACATCCATGTGAATATATGAATACCCATCCAAATACCTACTTCTCACTTGACATAAGATAGTGTATCATACAATTTTATCTGTAAGGGAATCTATTCCAGTGGGGAGTGATATGCCAAGTAATGACTCTGTCTCTCCACCTTGTTTAGCTGATTTGCTGAAGCAGATATACATCTTCTGTTCTCACATTTGCTGGACTGTTTAGTTTGTGATGGTAGAAGAGATCCTGAACTACTGGGTCCCTGATTTCTCAGAAGGCGTGATATGAGGAACTTATATGACAAAGAAAAAATGAGAGCAGTGCATCTAGTCATTCCTGGTAGTTTGAGGAATTTAAGCCAATGATTCTCTTTGTTAGGAACTTCTGAGGTCTTTCCAACTATTTGATACATCTGGAGAGAGAAATTCTCAAGGGATGAGGGATATTGTATTTAATAATTGGTATGATCAGTGCTGAATTCAAGAGTAGAATAACCTCTTTAGATCTATATGATATTCCCTTTGCAATTAACTGTGTCAAGCAGAATAATTTTCTAACAACCATTGCTACATGATGGTCAAAGGAGAGGGACTTATTAATCCAGGTTTCCAGGCTTCAAGCTACATTTTGTGGGGTATTGTAAACGCTATATGCTGAGAGAATGGCTTGTTTACAAACTGCTATGGTATTGCATTTGCTTGTATTTAATTTAAGCCCATTTTGATAGACTAGGTATTCATAACTTTATGTTCATGCTGCAGGGTTTTGGTGTCACCAGTTTGCAATCATCCACAATCTTGGTTAGCCATAGGTCCTGGATTTTAGTCTGTAGATCAGAGAAGAGGTGGTCAGAAGTGGACCTAGTACTGAGTCCTTTATGTTCTCTGATGCTGCCACTGCCACCTGCACCATGTGGGTCCTGTCTTGTAGACAATTTGCTGTCCTTCTTACCACACAGGTTTCTGTATGTAATGCATTTAGTTTACTAATTATCCAAGTATTGGGGGTGGTGTCAAATAGCTTGTCCAAATCAAGGTAAGCTGTTTGCACTGTGTGACCTTTATGGAGTAGTAAAATCCAAAAAAAACTTCAGGTATGACAGGAACTCCAAGGCTTGTAAATAATATAGAAAAGCTCCACTTTATTCACAAAAATGAAACAAGTTTTAGCGCTTTCATCTCTGACTGAGACTTCTTCAGAAACTATAAACAAAGACAAAACAACCATTTTTATAACAAATACAATTAGTACCAGTACAATTAAAACTAAACTGATGAATGATGTCATCTATTCATTCCTTGAATATAAATTAAAGGTATATGGATCTAATTCCTGTGAATAACATAAACTGAAATACTTCTGTTCTGTATATAATCTGAAAACTAAAAACTTTAAAATATGAAATAAATTGTGTATTTACTTTTAAACACTGTATTCTATTTAAATGGAACATAAAAACTTTATAAAATACCCTTGAATAAATACGTGTTTAAATATTTTTACAACGAATATAGTATGAATTCATTATTTCATGTTGTTATGTTGTTTCAAAAAGCTGATGCCAAAATAAATATATCTTGATAAATATAAATTTAAAAACAGTTTTTGTAAAATGAATAAACAAATGAATCAATAAGTTACACTATAAAATCTTCTGCAAAGCATAACCAATAAATTATATAAATATAAAATGTGCAATAGTAATAAAATTTGTTATGGATAATTAATTCATACTATATTCGTTGTAAAAATATTTAAACACGTATTTATTCAAGGGTATTTTATAAAGTTTTTATGTTCCATTTAAATAGAATACCGTGTTTAAAAGTAAATACACAATTTATTTCATATTTTAAAGTTTTTAGTTTTCAGATTATATGCAGAACAGAAGTATTTCAGTTTATGTTATTCACAGGAATTAGATCCATATACCTTTAATTTATATTCAAGGAATGAATAGATGACATCATTCATCAGTTTAGTTTTAATTGTACTGGTACTAATTGTATTTGTTATAAAAAGAGTTGTTTTGTCTTTGTTTATAGTTTCTGAAGAAGTCTCAGTCAGAGATGAAAGCGCTAAAAACTTGTTTCATTTTTGTGAATAAAGTGGAGTTTTTCTATATTATTTACAAGCCTTGGAGTTCCTGTCATACCTGAAGTTTTTTTTGGATTTCCTATTTGCTTCCTTGTGATTTACAACCTTTATGGAGTAGTACCATCACAGTGGTTTGCCATACTTCTGTGACTGAGCCTGAAGCCCAACTCAGGTTAAACAGCTTATGTAGAGGCTCCATAAGTGCAAGTTTGGTACCATCTATCAAGCAGCTGTGTATGTCCCATGAAAGAAGTGTTCTTAGCCTTGGACGCACTTTCTGTACATGTTCTTTGTGACAATGGGTCAGGGTTGAGTGCTACAGGGATTATAAAGCTTTAGAAAGTCATCTCTGGAATGAAACTTGTGCTAAATTTATTTGATTGTATATTGGCAATGTCCACAGGGTCTGATTAATTTTTTTTTTTATTTAGCATGAGTTCTGTACATTGTTTATTGCTGTTTTCTTATTTTTCTAACATAACTAAAAATGTTTTATAATTGTCCTTTGCTACAGATGTCAACCTGAGGTCATGGACTGATTTAGTGGACATAATTTTTTTTTTTTAATTCTTAGTCAAATTCCTAATATTTTCCTTAAATGGGGGGTGGAGGGGGGGCTTTAGATCTACTGTATACTCCAATGCACTCGTTCCTTTTATTGCAGATTGTATTTACACTGGTGAACAACCAGGGTGGCTTGCTTTTAAATTTCTCTTTATATTTAGATCTGGATGGACTGATGATTTCAGGCATTTGTATATACAGTGTCAACATACAACATTTAATTATGTGTCTTGGTCGGATGCATAGTATGTAATATATTACTACAATACCCACAATCTTTGTTTCATTGTAAGAGTGAAGTTTCCATATTTCTTAAATATTTACATCTCTCACATCAGAGAAATTTGTGTGTAGTATGAGTTCATTATCTGTGAGTATAAGGTACTTACTATACTGCTTATGGATACAAATGCAATGACCATAGCACTGGAGAAAAAACAAGTAGCCTGACCTTCCATATTATCTAGTGTGAAGTAAAACTTGATTGATGTGCACAGAGATTTAGAATTTAAATAAGATGTACATTTATGGTCTATTGAAATGGTCATGGGTTAAGTAGTAAGGGGTTGGTGCTACAGTTATTTATGCATGCCTATTTAAGTAAATGCATAACTTAGGAATATATGCAACTGGAATAGCACAGCTCTGGGGCCTTGCTTACAGTAGTGCTGAGCTATTTGTAGCTGCTGTAGGCTAAGGTAAAGAAGGTAGTGCCACTAGGGTCTGCTACCACCTACTTCTAGGGTGCGAGGTACATGGTTCTGCATGTTATCATAGTAGCACTGTGCACCAGCATGTAGCGAGAAGTCTAATTACTAGTTAGATTAGGGTGAGTTAGGTTACATTAGATACAGTCACAACTGAAAAGTGCCTTCATCAGTGAAGTGCATGGTGTGATAAACACAACCCAGTGCAATATAAATTATACAGGAATTGGAAGAGCCAATGAAAAATTACTAATTCTCTAACTAATAGTGTTTATCTTCCCAAAACTGCAGCCAACACCATTTTCAAGCCCCGCAGGTTCTCATTTCCTCCCATGAAGTTTATTCCTTCTACAAACCAAAATAATAGTGTGGGATTCATAAAGATTACCACTAAGTGGACACCTAGTGTAACTTTTCTGAGAGAATAGACAACACAAGCAATGTGATAGGGATGATCTTGAATACAGAAAGCATACACTAAGTGATAACCTTTATGAATCCAAAGTTCTGAATCACACTTTCTCAAAGTCTACAAATTAAGGAAAGCCAAAGACTCAACTCATTCTGGATCCTTCTGTCAAGTGAAGTAGCTCAACATCCATGTCAACATTATTGCAGCAAGGAAACAACAGCTGAATTAATGCTCTCCCAAGCCTTGGTCATTCAAATTCAACAGCTGAAAACCACACTGACCCCCAAACACTTCAGAGCTTCTTCTGTGAGACCTTATTTCTCTCCTAAGCAGTATTTTTAAACATCATTGTTAGCAACGTCAGCTTTAAAATACATCAAAGTATACTATGAAGAAAACTTATATGAAAACAAGGATGTTTGCCATCTGACAGATTGATATGTGTTTGAGATATAGCTGTTAAACCAGGAGGTAGTGGAGGTAAAGAATTGTAGGTTGGAAAGTTTGTTTAGGAGGATAGGATGGGAAGCTATATCAAATGCTTTGGATAGGTCAAGGACTAGAGCTGAAACAAGTTTATTATTATTTCTGGCTTGGGCAATGTTGTGTGCAAAAGATAGCAGGGCAGTGATAGTACTGTGCGAGGGTTGGAAACCATGCTGTGTGGGTGTAATTAGGTAACTGGGCGCAATAATTTTGGATTTGATTTGTAATCAATTTTCCATAATCTTGACGGACAACTATGAATTCAGTATAAAATAAAAAAAAATTAGAAAGCACAAAACACTTTTGCCATTCACCAACTCTTTATTCTCCTGTTTAGCATGTTTGTTCCACCAGAACTTCATCAGAGCTAGTACAGACATCATATCCCGCTCCCTTTTATACATAGACAGTTCAAATCAGTTACATTGGCAGCATTATTTAATTCAATACATTACAAATTTGCTTGGTTTAATATATTTAAATAAAAAAATGCACCCATGTAAAAATTAAGTATGTATTTCAAGTAAATTATAATATAAAAATATAAAAATGACCATTTTAAACAATAAGTCATGCAAGTACAAAATGCATACGTTTAGTTCAATGTATATATCGTAAGGATCTTTAAATACATACATAAATTAACCTTTTTAAAATTCATTCATATTTACAAATACGAAAAATAAAAAGAAATTGATATCAACCATCAAAAACATAATATAAAATGTTCAGGTGAAATAAACACAATTGCAAACAATATCTCATTATTTACTTTATTAATTATTTGTAATAATTTCTAAATTTGATCAGTCCTTAAGTCATTATAGTCAATTACAACTCTAGGCATTTCTGCAGTTACATCCTACTGATGCCTTTAGATATCAAATACTGCTTGTTCATATTTGCATTAATAATTCTAAAACCATGACGTGCTCAAGGTATTAGAAGATTTAATATGAACGTTTTCAGGATAGCAAATACAACTGTATTGATGGCTGTCCTCTGTCTAGTGCAGCTAAAGAGATATTAATTATTGACATGATAAGAAACGACCAAACTAATAAACAAATATAGACGAAAAGCCATTAGTTATTGTTTGTGTACTATTTGTTTTAATTGCAATAGTTTTCATATTTCTCTAAATATCTCTACAGTCAAGTGAAACAGACAGAACTGCTTAGCCTCATATGAAAGCTTACTGCTAGATGAACAAAATGCTTCTGGCAGTATGTGTGTAACTTAAATACTGAGAAAGTGTAAGCTGTCATACAACATTACAGATATTACTATTTATTGTGCCTTTTAAAGTCCAGCTTAAGACCTATAACTGATATAATGCAACCACTGTGAAGATTACTTTGTGTTCACTACTTCAAAACTTACATTTTTCTAGTAGCTCTTTTTGTTATGGGCATTTGTTTGAACCGAGGAGTGATAACTTCATTTTCTTTAAAGACGTAGGCCATACCCACTGGGAGTTAGCATACAAACTCAGAACAGCTCCTTTGGAGGGAATGAGTTAATGCTAAAGCACTACCAGTGGAAATGCTTTCATTAATGCCTGGAAATTAGGTAGCTTCTAATAACATTTGTCAAGATAACTCCCATATTCTAAATATGTTTACCAATTCCCCCCTTTCATTTCCATAGACCTTCCCAAAAATATAAAACAAAAACTTTTTAAAGCCTTTGCAGCCCCTTGCATGTTTACTTAGTGTTTTATTATTGTCCTGTTTTTTAATAGTGTAAGTAAGCTGATATATTCTAGGGTGGCCACAGTGGTGCAGTGGTTAGCATTGCCACCTCACAGCAAGAGGTTCTCCAGTTCGATCCTTGGCTGGGGTGTCTTCTGTGCGGAGTCTGCATGTCCTCCCTGTGGTCGCATGGGTTTCCTCCAGGTGCTCAGGTTTCCTCCCAAAGACATGCTGTAGGTGGATTGGACACTATAAATTGGCACTAGGTGTGAGTGTGTGCCTTCTGTGGAAGGTTGGGTGCCAGGCTGGCAACTTAAAACTATAAAACTCCACTGCCAATCATGAGCAGACAGGTGATCTGCTGTGGTGACCCCTAACCAGGAAAAGCTGAAAGAAGAAGTACGCTGATATATTCTCTTGCTAAGGGGATGCTCAGTCTTCCCAACATAGAAGGCCTGGAATGTCAAGCAGGTGTTGACATAAACTACCCCCTTAGTGCTACAATTATGCATTCTTTTACTGGAGAAAGTTTGGGAATAGTTTCCCACCACAGTACTCAGTCCGTCATAAATGCACCTACACTGGGGACAACCCACACACTTAAATATCCCTGACTTAGCTTCAGTGTAGTTAACAATCCTATTGGAATTGTTTTTTTTATAAATGACTTAATATCTTTCCCTTTTTTGTAAAGCACTAAGGGACCATCACCTAAGTTTGCAATTAAATTGAAAGTGTGAAACACTCTTTTTAATTCTTATCTAAAAATATCTCTCACCTCATGAAAATTCTGATCATAGGTTAAGATCATTGCTCTAGAAAAATCAGTCCTGTTGTCCATTGTTGGCACATTCACATGATCTAGGAACCAGTAGTGGTTTAAAACTAGCAAATCCCTTATTAATTATTTCTGAACTAGTACTATTGAGTAAGTCCTCTGGGTCATTCCTAATCCTGAACATTTGTTTTAATGTCTCTAATTCTCTATTAAGCTAACATCATTGGAACCCAACTTTGATAATCGAAACATCTGGCCCTTTACTGAGGTGGCTTTGCTAGTATACATTTTGAAAGTATATACATGCATTACATTTTGAAAAGTAATGTTGTAACTTTATTAAAATTTGTTCACTTTTCAGAATTATCAAACTGTCTCAGACATAACATTTCCCAGTTTTCATTTCTGACATATGTGATTTTCTGAATTAGTGAACCCAAGTATTCATTTACAAATACAGTCTCTTTCTACCATCCTATAATAGTGCTATTTTATAAACTATAGGTTCATAGTTTCATATGTGTATATTAGGTCAACAGCCACAAGGGCCTTTATCAGCCTAGCCATGCAATCTAACCCAATTATGCCTATATATCATGAGTGTTTATTAGGAGTGGGTATGTTAGTTAGGAAGTTTATAGAGGTTATGTGGACATGGGTATGTTAGTTTGGGCATTTCTGTCTGCCTCTATCTATCAAAGAAATGTGGGCCAGTACTAGGATGAATTTCTGATTTCCCATCCATAGGGCTATGGATGGATTCCACTTCACATGAATGGGGAGCATGTTCCAAAGCATGGAGATCCTCTGATACACATATCTGTCTCATCAATATGTCTTATTTATGTCACAAGCAAAATTTGCATCCTTGGATCTAGTGGTTCTGATGTTGTTCATTTTGGTAATGTACAAAAGGTTCATCAGAGCTAGATCTGAGGATACCTCAGTATGCCAAGCACAGATCACCCCTCAGTAACCTGAAGGGAAAGGGTATAGAGATAGGGCCTTGAGGTGATCCATATAGGACAATGTGTTTTTACCCTAGATTCTCCTGATAAGGAACATTTGTGGGCATTCCAACTGTTACATGTGTCTGGCCACATACATTCTGAAGGGGGCATTATACTTAGTGATGGATCTGATAAGAGCCAAATAACATGGCACTATGACTTATTTGGACATGGATGTTATGCCATGACTTAAAATTTGGGCAACATAAAATTATTTTCTTACTAACTTGGCCACATGTTGGTCAAAGGACAGATTACTGTTACTGTCTACATATGTTCTTAGATCAATGACTAAAGGGTCAACTCTTAGGGATGTCTTATTGGTGGAGTAATTAGCTTTGGTGGTATTTTTCCCAAAGGCACTATAATGCATTTCTTGGCATTGAATTTTAGTCCATGATTTTGACAAAAATCATTTGTCTGTATTAAACCCTGTTGTAAGATGTTTGTGCAATGGGGAAAATATGTGATAGCTGCCAGTTTGCATTCATCTGCAACCTTGGTCAGCCAAAGATCCTTGACATTAGCCTTTACCTCTGAGAAGTATATGACAAATGTAAGTGGTTCCAGCACAGAGCCTTGAAGTGCCTCACTGGTGACCTGTCTCTTGGTAGAGGTGGTAACACTAATCCTGACTTACTGGATGCTGTCTGTGAGTCAGTTGGCAATCTAGCAATTTATGTAGGGATTTATGCCCAGTTTGGTGAGTTTAACAACTAAACTGAAGGCAGATATTGTGTCAAATGCCTTAGTTAGGTCTATCTACCATTTTCCATTGCCTTGGTGACCTCGGCAAAGAAGTCCACCATGTTTGGTGAGCATGCCCTTACCTTGACAAAGACAAACTAGGTCAGGTCCAGTATCTGAAGATTGCCTATGTCTTTGTTGACCATTTTCATGATAATTTATTCCATGGCTTTGCATATTAGACCAATCAGACTAATAGGTCTGTAATTTCCAGGGTCAGTTGATGGTCAAACCCTTGTGAAATGCTATAAACTACTGCAGTCCTCAGTTCTCATGGTACAAAGCTTGATATGAGACTACTGTTGAAAAGTGACTCAAGTGGTCCTGAGAAAACGTTTTTGATCATAACAAGTACTGCCAGGACTTGCTCCCTCTTAATAGTTATGGGAGTTATGCTAGTAGGTATTTCATGGGGAAGGCAGGAGGAGTAGGTGAGAAGTTTGAGCTGAATTTTTCAGCCAGAAAATCTGCTATGTCACCCTGCTCAGTGAAGTAAGTATCACTGATCACCAGTTAAACACATTGGTGTGTACTACCCTTAATGTTTTGTACATAACTGTGGAGGACCTTATAGTTGTCTTTATCATCATCATCATCATCACCAGTCCCCTTTTCACCCAATTTTCTACATGGTGTTGGGGTGTTGTGTTAACTGTCACCATCTCTCTTGATTTAATGCCACAACCTAGCCTTCTCTGACACTCACTTCTGATTGTTGCAGATCATCGGGTCTTTGCTGAATGCCCTCATTTCCTCTTGTCTCCTTCCTACTTGTCCCAAATCTTCTTCACCAGATTGTCTTCTGTTTTTTTGCACATCTGAGCAAACCACTGCAATCTATTCTCTGATCCTTTCTGCAATTTATACTACGTTGGCTTCTACTCTTATGTCCTCATTTCTTCATCTGTACCACAGTGTGTATTCTACCACCCATATCTGTCATTTCATTTTTATTACCTCTAGCTTCCCAATCTGCTCTGCCTTTACTGCCCATGTTTCTGTACCATACAGTAGTACTGATCGCACCATTGAGTTGTACACCTTACTCTTCAGTTTCTTTGGCATTCTTCTGTCATACACTACAGCTGACATTATATGCCAGTTGGCTGCAGACCCTCTAATTCTAAGTTTGACATCTTCATTCAGATTTCCCTTCTCCTCAACCACCCCTCCCAGATACTTGAAGCTGTTAACCTATCCCACCATATTCCCTTCTTCCTCAATGCTTAGCTTCTTCTGGTTTCCCCAATTTGCTGCCATTACCACTGTCTTATCTGTACTCAGTTTCATCTCATGTGGCTTCAGCTTTGCAATCTATTCCTTTATACTTTGCTGAAGTTCTTGCTCACAGTCTGCCTGTAATGCCCCATCATTGGCATACAGCAACCTTGTTGATCTGTCCACTCCAACCTGTTTACTAATGTTATCCATCACCAGTACAAACAGCAGTGGGCTCAAAGCTAAACCCTGATAAACACCCACTCCCACCGAGAACCCCTGTGTGACACTGAACACTGTACTTGAGTCACTGGGTCCTTGTACATAGGTGGAACTAATTCCACCAATGTTTCTGGGACTTCAAACCATCACAGAACTGCCCAAATCAGCTTTCATGGGACCTTGTCATATGCTTTCTCCAAGTCTAGGAACACCCAGTTGGACTCTTTCCTCATCTCTTGTTTCTTCTCAACTGTATGCCTCACTTAAAACATTGGGTCAGTTGTGCTACATCCTAATATGAATCTGAACTGTGCATTTCCCATCTTACTTTCTACTACTCTGTATATCCATTTTATCACCCTCTTCAGAACTTTCATGCAATGTGACAGGATTTTGATACCTCTGTGCTGCCCGCAGTTGTGGATGTCCACTTTGTACTTGCACACTGGCATGAGTATGCTTATTCTCCAGTCATCTGGGATACACCTTCCTCTCCACACTGCTATGAAAACCTCCGGAACCATTTCTCTCCTGTCTCATCCAGCATCTTTATCATATCTGCTGGGACCTTATTTGAGCCTGCTGCTTTCCCTGACAATTTTCTTTAGTACTGTTTTTACTTCTTCTATAGTGGGGTCCTCTTTTTCTCTCATCGTAGGCTATGTCTGGGATAGTAAAGATTCTGGGTTGTTTTCATCATTCAGAAGCTGTTGAAAGTGTTTCTTCTATCTGCCTTTGATGTCCTGTGGACTGGTAAGCAATTTGTTGCTGGCATCCTTTATTAAGAGTGTCTGACTATCTTCTTTATCTTTCTGTCCTTGCCTTGCAAACTGATATACTTTCTTTGTGCAACTTACTGAGTCACTTTCCAGAAGCTGGTAGAGTGCCTCTGATGCCCTATTCTTTGCTATTGCAATTCATTTCTTAGACTTTTTGTTAGCCAACTGGTATTCCTTCCTAGCCTGTCCTGTCTTTTCTATCTCCTATTTTTCCTGCACTTTTTCTTTCTTTTGATGACTTCTTGTACTTCTGCATTTCACCACCAGCTTTCCTTATGTACCTTATTTCCATACCTAGCTCAGCCACATATTTGTTCTGTGGTCCTGATATATGCTACTTTGAGGCACTGCCATTCTTCTTCAACTCCACATATTTCTTTTTCTTCTTGAGGTGCAAGTGCCCTGATGAATTCCTTGAACTGTTGTGCTTTCTCTCCAGTCACCTTCAATAGCTTCAGCCTGGTCTCTGTTGACCTTTGAACCTTCTCTGACCACTGCATGCAACTTACTGTGGCATGAAATATATGCTGTGCACCATCTGTTTCACTGGGGATGACTTTGCAATTCTACCCAAGTGCCCTATCTTTACTAGGAGGAAGTCTACCTGAGTTGCATGTTGGCCACTTTTGTATGTGATCTTGTGACTGTCTCTCTTTTTGAACCATTTTTAGCTACTATCAAACCATTTTTCAGACAGAAGTCTAAGATGGCCTCTCCTTCTTTATATTCCTGTTGCCCCCCCCCCCCCAAAATGTGGACCTATGAGTCACCCATTATCAACATCAATTCCTGTTGTCCTGCTTTACCTAGTAGGTCCTGAAAGTGCTGTCTGCATGCATTCTTCTCTTCACTATCACAACCCTGCTGTGAGGCACAGGCTGAGATTATGAATACTGTCCTATAATCAGACTGGAGTTAAATTAGAGTCAGATTGCTATGAGTCTGTCATTAATTCTGATGACATCCCTCACTGCCTTCTGAAGCCTCTCTCTCAGCACAATTCCTACACCATTTCTAGCCTGTCCTCCTCCTGAGTAGTAGACTCTGGATCTCAAACCAAGTGGCTTTGATGCATTGCTTGTCTATCTTGTTTCCCGAATACATAGGATGTCCAGCCTCTTCTGTACTATCATGTCATCCACTTCCAAGCTCCATCCTGTCATTGAACCTACATTGTTTGAGTAGTTCCTATGTCATGTTTGGCAGGTTGATTGGTTTTATGTCCAGCTTTTGCTCAGCAGAGCTATCCCAGGTAACTCAGGCTGGGCAACTGGACACCAGCCAGGAGTTTATTGAACCAGGGCTGGGCTTTATGATAGGCACCCACTGGCCCCGCCCACTGTTAGCATAGTTCCCTGGCATAGGTTGAAGTAGGTCAGGTCCTCAACTCACTTATCACTGAGAAATACCTATGTCCATTTGGTGACATTAGTCAACATGACTAAATCACCTAGAGTCTTATTTTACACTGTTGAGTGGCTAACCGTGCCACTGCATGCAGTCTGTGATCTATGATCTCCTATCTTGAGGATACTGTGCACCACAGTAGAAGCCCAAAGTGGTTGGTCTATGCAAATCTTCCCCCTAAAGGGCACCATGTAGAGTGTGTGCTGCTGCCACCAGCTCCATTCATTGGTTAGCTTGATATAGCAATGCTCAGCATGTTTTTGGAGGTGGGAGGAACCCCATAGAGACACAGGGAAAGTGCACTGGCCAGAGGTCAGGAGTGAAACTTGTACCTTGTGCATAGGAGGTGAAGACCTTAACTATTATACCAACTGGTGTCACTGTTATAGTTGTCCTTAGCCTGTAAGGATATCATGACCTTATAATTGGCCTTGTTGAACTTAATTAATCCTCTTAGTTTCCTGTTCAGTTTAATTAGAGAACTCCTATCATTATGGGAGTTGATCTTCCTGATATTAGCTATGACTTTTTTCCCTTTGTTACATAACCTAGTAAGGTTTAGGATTCCATCAGTGTGGTTTGTTTTTAAAGTTTGTTTTGGGCTCACTTCTTGTAGGTATAGCAGCCTCTATATAGCCATAAAGCCATTTATGTGATTGTACACAAGGTCTCTATGAATAATTCCACACAGGTCCCTGTGAACTTGGGGTTGGGAGGGGTGCTGAATTTTGACAAACTATTGTGGGAGGGATATTGATTTTTGACAAACCATTGCTTAAAAGGATGTAGGTTGTTTTGAAATATTTCCTAAGTGTTGCAGGTGTGCTGGAGTTACTGAGGTGATAGCTTTGTGGTCTGACCTTATCAGTGAAGATGTGACACTAGTTGGGGCAATGCAGTGATCTTCCATATTAGTGAGTACCAAGTCCAGTATGTTTGAACCTCTGTTGTTTGGGTGCACTATCTGTTCAGGGATATCTGTATTAATAAAATCCAGAAATCATTGTGTTTGCAAGTATGAGGCAGTGTATGTTTCCTAGTCTATAGAGTGAGTAGTTAAAATCTTGGTTTAATTGTGAGTTTTCCAGTAGGTCTGGGTATGAGCTACGGGATTCTAGGGGCATAGAGGGTGACCTATAGCTTACCAGGATATGATATACAACTTTTTCTATGGTGATTTGCACATGGATATCTAGATATAATATAGATTGAGACTCTTCCACTTTTTGTCTCTGTCTTTGCAGAGTGGCCTAAATGTCTGGAAGGCACTCATGCCTTGCATTACAGGATTTCATTGAAACTCTTCTACATGTTGCATACTGTAGTCATTGGACATTGTAACACATTGTGGTTACTCCACCAGTACATGCCCAAAAAATAAGGCAAGCAAGCAAAGGCAAGACAGTTTCTGACATCACTTATGATAATTGTTGCTGCACAAGTGACTTGGAGAGATAAATTTAAACCCTTTTGTTCTAGTTCATTACAGAATGTAAATCTGAACCTTATCTGGCAGGTCAGAGTGTAGGTGGAGATTGCAATGCACTAAAAAAATCTCTGTTTATATATGGGTACATCAATAAGGGTGCAACCTGGAGAGATAAATGAAATGTATGAATGAGTAATCCATAATGCTATTTACTTGTTTCTCTTTACAACCACAAATGTGGTACATAAATAAAACTTTCTGATTAAGTGCAAGCATGTTTTTCTATTTTTAATTTTTTACTGTTTATTGTTCTCTGGTAAAGTTAATCCTACAGTTCTGCTTTGGCAACAAAATTGTTAAGATTGGAAAAGAAGAGGGTGTATTTATCAACCAATGTACCGCACAATATTGTAAGTACATTACAGTCACAAAGCAGTGCACTGTGAGATAATAATACACAGTGGGAAATGAAAGCCCATATTGTTTAGAGTGCAAAGTTAATAATAACAAAAAAAATGATTTTCTGTGCCAAAATAATTGCAAAATCATTTTTACAAACTTTTTTTGTGGCAAGGTATTATGTTTTGTAAAGAAGATAGCATTGATGGTAAAAATAAACATATTTACTGTATCAATAGTCACCAGTAATGCACTATATTTATTATGGTATTTAATCTAGCTTCTTTTACATCATGATAATGCTTATATGTTAAAGTCATATTTGATTATTTGTACATGAAGATATTATTCCAGAAACTTAAAAAACATGGTTTTATGAAATGATGTAGCTACTAAATCATGTTGTTGTTCCTTAAATTAACCTTTCATATTTCATTTATTTTAGTAAAGGTCTACATTGTATTCCAAATATATATTAGCCTCTGTATATCAACTCTAGACTTTCCTGTGATTGCTATAATATCATTTGCATAAGCTAATGTAGAATGCTTTAATATTGTTTTATAAATGTTAATAAATTTACTGAAACTTCTTAAAGTGAATAGAATGGGAGTGGCAGTGAAACCAAATAACGTTACAGAAAGAGGGCATCCTTGTCTTGTTCCCAGCAAGAGGAAATTGTAATGATACAGAATTATTCATTTTGACTGTACATCTGGACAGTGATAATATTTTAACAACTGAAAAATATAATCATAGTTAATTGAATGAGAATCATCTATGGCATCACATTTTATAATTTAGATCAGAAGATTTCTTCATCACATTTCATAAAAGGTGAACATGGTTACTTTTATATATTAAACTATCGTTAAATTAAGATCTGAAGATATTTACTGCCCTCATCGATTGATCTTGCTCACAAAAAATCTAATTTTATTGAAATCAACATTTGGTAAAGCTCCTTCATGAAGTATGTGTTTAATATTTTTTCTATAACTCTATAATCATGTAGAATAGAAACGAGTCAGTAGTAATCTCTGTCTAAACTTGTCGATCCTTGTTTTAATAGCAAATTTATACTGTTCAATGCATATCTCAGTAATACCTGCTAACACAGTTTACAGGGTGATTCAGACATTCTTGAACATTGACAAATTATGTACCGTCATCATGTCTGATGATTTGTTCTAATTAAGCCGACATGTATTGAACAGCTGTTTTCAGATGTTGACACAACAGGTTAAATATAACTTATTTTAGGATTATGCATGCCTAGTACTCTAATATACTGATCATTCTGCTGAGTTGATTCTCACTCTGAGAATGATCAGATTCTAAAATGGTTGCTCTTAGACTGTCCTGATTCAAAAAGACCTGTTTTCAATGTAAGCGATTTACTTTGGTGTAAGGCCTGTCTATAAACAGACTTATTACAGGGACCAGATTCCAAAATGCCTGCTCTCAGTTTAAGTGATTTACTTGGATGTAAGGCCTAGCTATAAACAGGCTTACTACAGGGACCATATTCCAAAACATCTACTATTAGTGTAACTTACTTTAGTGTAAGGCCTGCCTATAAACAGGCTTGTACAGAGACCAGATTCCAAAACATCTAGTGTCAGTGCAAGTGGTCACTTACCTTGAGAATAAGTATCTTCCAATCAGAGCCAATATGTTCACAGACATTGCAGTCATATGCACTAACAGACATTTGTGATGTCTAACTCAAAGGCAAATTAAAATAATTTTGAGCTGATTGTTTAAACAAATATTTTTTATTCCTTTGGTATATTTGATGGCCTTGACCTATAATTTTAACTGGTCTCTGTGACTTACTGCACTTTTCTTAAAAATAACTAGAACACTGTGATTTTTTTTCTTGAAATTTATCCCTGTCCTTTCCCAAATAAGAAAAAATATCTGATGATCTATCATAGCAGAATTTTTGTTTATAGAGTGATCTACAGTTACTGTTGGTTACTTATAAGGAGGATGGCATAGTTAGCTTTGAAATAATAGTCTAACTGTTACAAATCATCACATTTTAATGTCTCTTTATTATTTCACCATGTGGTTCATTACTTTGTGGATATCTGGGAGTCAATATAGTGAATCTGATTTTGCACTGTTTCAGAAAATTGCAAAATAATTGACTTATACATTGTGAATTATTACCTGATTTTAGCTCATCAGGAATTTTATTTCTTTGCAAAATATTCTTTATAACTATGATGAGCCCTCTTTACCCCAGGGCAGTAACTAAGGAGTCTAAATCCTCACCGCTATTTCTGGTAAGGTGTGTCACTAAAAGCAGGGATAGAAATACACAATTTCCCCTACGAGTACTAAGGGAACAGGTTCCAAACCTGGGACCGGACTATATGCATCACTCCAGGTCCCCACATGAGTCTCCACACTAACCACTGCAGAGCACTGTGTCCCAGTTCTAGGTATCTGTCACACTCACTCTTAAATATCTGATATTCACACACACACACACACACACACACACACACACACACACACACACACACACACACACACACACACATATATTATACTGGGTAAAAAAGAAGTATCAGCAATTCACCCTAAACCCCTTTAGAAGGAGACATTCACCTTACCTTAATCCTGGCCCCAACTATCGCAATGAACATCAATCCAATTTTCTTCCACACATGACTATAATCCTGCAATACTCAACCTTAACCCTGGTAATCTAACTTTTGCTGCCATAAATGTTAGAAGCATAAGGAATAAAATTGCTGAACTACATGCTTGTATTACCCAATACAGTCTGATATTCTTGCTGTAACTGAAACTTGGCATAAACCCAGCATAAACAACTCCAAAATTACACCTTCCAGCTATAATGTCATCCATAATGACTGTATGAAAGAGAAAGATGATGATATTGCTTTAATATTTCCTAACTATCACATTTCCCCTTACAACAAGCCAATATCAAAATTCACTTCAGCAGAGCTTCTTATTACATTCCTGAAATCACACAATTATAAACAAATATGTGGTACTGTTCTTTATATACCCCCTGTCAACAATACAGCGATACTAGATGGTATCTTACTTGAATACCCATAGCAATTCCACAAGAAATAATATTACTAGGTGATGTGAATGTCAGCTAGTTTGATGTAAACTCTAACTCCCCCCACATCTAGTGTGAACTTAATTGGTTTTACACAACTAATCAATAGCCTCACACATTATAGCAAGAGGTCAAATTCCTTATTAGACTGCATCCTAGTATCAGAACCTAGCAAATTCATGACCCCAGGTACAAAGTTTGACTGCCACAGTGATCATCTCCACATTTATACAACCAGTTATTTCACACATCCACGTAAACAGCATTTTTATAAAACAGCTTGCGATCTTTCCATGTTTAACCCAGAAGTATTCGTTACTAACCCATTATCTATTAACTGGAACTTCTGAAAAATCCTCCCCTTAGATGATGCTGTAAATGAATTCAGTGTAACTTTCCTGAATATCCTAAATAGCATTACAGCTCCTAAAAGGAAGAAACTAAATCAAATAATGTTATTTGGTTATCCAAAATGAATAGAATACTAATGCAGGATAGAGAAAAAGCATGAAAGGAATGGCAAAATTTATTAAACGCAACAATATCTTGAAAACGTCAGTATGCTTCACAGTCATACTAAAATCAAATTAAAGAAGACAGAAAGATCTATACTATAATACATTTCAGAATAATAGTAAACACAACCCTAAAACATTCTGGATAGCTATTAAAGAAATCTTGCATAGTTGCCATAAATTCAATCCTAACCCCTCTCCCAGTAGCTTTTCACTCAGAACCGGCTTATTTCATAGATAGTATAGCATCACCTAACAAGAATTCCCCAGCATCTAATCCTAACCCTGCCCAGCAGAAACATATTACCACTTCCACTTTCACCTTCAAGCCTATGCCCACATCCTATATAAAACTACTCTTAAACAAATGCAAACCAGGTTCTACTTCAGCTGATAACCTTCCAAGTGAGCACCTTAAAATAGCAGCTGATAGTGTTATCTACCATGTCACAATCCTTATAAATAGATTAATCCAATAATCCTACACCCCTTCTCTCTGTAAAATGTCACACAGTATCCCTCTGCACAAAGAAGGAAATTCAACAGACATTAATAACTATAAATTAATTGTATAATTAATTTTAATTGTTTTAATTGATGTAAGTATATAAAGTGTTTTACAATTGTGAAGGTTTACTCCTTGAAGGCTTACTGTGGCCGAGGCGCTAGAGAGAGAACAAACTTTTTTGTCTGTTTAATCAAGAGAGCTAATAAATCTGCTTAATTTTACTGGTCTTGTGGTTTTCGTTCATTAATAACTATAAACCTATCTTATCTTCATCTCTAAAATACTTGAAAATTGTATTCAAAACAATTGCTAATCTCTCTCCTGCAAGAAGACCTCCTATTCTCAATAAAACATAATTTCTATGCTTTCCATAACAGTATTAACACTGCACTTTTGAACTATATAGATATTGTCAATAAAGCTAGAAGTAACCGCAAACTAGACTCCTCCTTATTTCTAGACTTTTCTAAGGCCTTTGACACAGTTTGTCACAGGAAGCTTCTACTTCAAATGTCCTCATTAGGTCTCTCAAAGCTCACCCTTCTATGACTGAAAAGTAACCTATCCAATAGGAAACAGCCTGTAAAATGGTACTCAACCATCTCTCCATAACTCCCCCATCACCACCTGTGTACAACAAGGCTCTATCCTTGGTCCTCTTTACTTTAAAATTCTCATAAAGACTCTCCATAAATCCACACGACAAGCATCCCTGATATAGTAGCCAGATGACTTCACACTCATATGTATATCTCACAATGTGGAATGCTCCCAAAAATACTCAGGAAGTTTTAACAACAACTGAAACATGGCTTTGAAACTCACAGCTCATTGTCAACCCTAAAAAAAAAAAAAAAAAAAAAAAAAAAAACCTACTTTTTCCCCAAATCCTTCTCCCACAAAAAAAATCCTTCAAAACCATTCTGAAAGATGTCTGAGCCAAAAGCCAGCTCTGTTCTTGTTTAAAACCAGGATACACAAAAGCTAGTTGTAGCTCTAAACACAACTAGTAATCCTCCGATAGAAGCTACAAAAGTCGCGAACAACTTATTCTTGAATGAAAATTCAGTTTATTACGATCCAAAAATCTATTAACGCACTTCACATTGACAGCAACAATACGCGTTTTCGTCCCTCTCCACCAGGACTTCATCAGACAATTACATAAAAATTCACAATAGTTTAAATACTAAATTCATTATTTAATTATCCAATAAAACCATTAAAGATGAAATTCAAATACACCAATCCCTATGGTCTATTATCTATTAATATTCCAAGACACTGTTACATATTCATGAGAATGAAATGAAAACTTATACTGTTGTTTCTAACACTCTCCTATTTTTCTTTTTACTTACAAAATATGTACATATCAACCATTTACTAATGCATAAACCTCAGTCCTAATCTGTATAACATAGGAAATAAGATAATTTATTCATAGAATTATAGAATTAAATTAGTTCTGTTGTGTATTAAAACCCCATTCTAAAAAAGCTCTTTCACAATTAGTATTAGTATGACTCCCTCTAGTGTGCAAAACCTGCAAATACATCCCAATAAATCTCCCTATAGAAACATTATTGGTTTACTGCTGTTATTGAAATCTATGCAAGTCTCGTGTATGTACCAGTAAGTAGATGAGGTTTCATCAGATCAGTATAGAACAGCACAATACCATTAAGTTCATTGTTATGGTTAACTCCATACATATGTATATGCCAGATTTGATTTTGAGACAAAAAAAAATAAATAAAAAAAATCAACAGATTTAGCAACATTAAACAATGACTGTATGTAAACCAATATTAAAATCTAGTATAACTTAAAACAGCAAAGTTTTAAAACTTATGCTTACTAGTAATGATGTTCCTGACAAATGCAATGGAAGTTGAAATGAAATAATTTTGTTACATAAGGCAGTGTTACATATAAATCTAAGCCCATTATGTTATTTTTCCTAATTTATTTCGTACTTGGTTTTGTAGTACTCAACCTTTGTGAACATAACCCTAATTAAAGATACAATAGAGGAATATAAAAATGCAGTGTTTAACTGTTAGTAAAGGCTATTATGGTCCAGTTTTCTAATTTCAAGTACAGATTTGATTGAGGAGTTTGTGTTCACTCCTGGATGCCAGTAAGCTTTTAGGCAAATGTGCGACTCTAGTTTTTTCTTCTCAAGTACAGTTTAGAGCATATCTGGTTAGTGGATTATTAAGATCTTTTAGTTGGATGTCTGATAAGTGTTTATTAACCCTTACCTTTAGGGCACTAATAGTCTTACCTGTGTAGAGTGCTGGCCCTATACACTACAAACTTGCTTTTGCAGTCATCTCTTGCTGTACTGAAATATCTCATTTTTGAGTTTGGACAATAAAAGCTGTTTCTTTAACTCATATAATCACAGCATCTGCATCCTGGAGGCATGCAGGGAAAGGTGCCTGCATTTGACTTCGCAGTTGTCAAAGCATGTTCTTCTAGGCAGCTCCCAATATCTCACCTTTTACAATAGATGAAAGCAGGCTCAGGGTTGAGTATCTTATTAATGGGCTGGTTTCAATGGATGACGCTCCATTCTTCACAAATGGTGTATTTTATTTACAGAGAGTCTTTTGAAAATGTTAGGATCATACTTCTTTCATGTTTCTCATTGTCAATATCATTTTGTAAGCTCACTATATTCATTTGTTCTCTTTGTGGTGGATTTAATAGAGTTGGGTCACTGTCCTATTTATGTATTTTTATCAGGTTCTCACTGTGCCCCCTTCAAAGAAAATCACTTCGTAGTTTGTTCAGGTTATGTAGAAACCATAACATTTCCCGAGACACATGAGCTATTCTAATCCCTTGTGACTTTATAACATTTTTCTTTGTGATTTTGGGGCGCATAATGTGGGTTTATATCGTAAGTGCGAAGTTTGAAAACTTCGAATCTCATATGATTGACATCATATTAGCGAAGTTTTCAAACATCAAATGTTACAACGGAGATCGCCGTAGGGAATATTTCCCTTCACTTCAATGTAGTGCAATCTCAGAGTTGGTATATTTAAGTAGCAGAGGGTGGGGGTGCAGGGGGGCTTGCTCCCCTACATAGAGCATTCAGGTAGGTTTTTTTATTTTTATTTTGTTTATATTGTACGTTTGAAGTTTGAAAACTTCGCTCATATGGAGTTGATCATATCAGATTCAAAGTTTACAGATTTCGAACATACAATATAGACCCCATAATGTTTGCATGTAGCAACAGGTTGAGCAGTGTAGGTTTTCTAAACAGGTCATTCTTTAACACTGCATCAGTTTCTTTTTTGTAAATGGTAAGATCCAGAAATTCTACCTTTTCAAAGCTGTAGTGGTTGGTGAAATGTAGGAAGTCAGTCGACTTTTTGATGTAGTCAAAGAATTCCTTAATTTTTCCACCAAATTGTTCCATGAGATGAAAATATCATCAAGCTGCAGTTATGAATACTACAGTATACTTAAGGATTTTAATCCGGCTGTTTTTCACATATTTTTAGTACTTGTTGTCTGACCTAAACATGGCAAATAGCATTTACTTATCACAACATGGATACAATGATGTACTAATAGTCATACGCAGCCAGAGACAAAATTTATATGAAGTGTTTGCATTAATTAGGCACTAGCCACATAGGACAGGAATACAGCACCTAAGCTATTACTTATTAGCTACCAATGGGAATAGGTACATAGAGCAGGTATGAAAGATGAGGCTTATGCTATTGTAGTTTGGCTGGACAGCATATGACATATATTTATGACACCAACTTGAGTGAACTACAAATGATTTCTGCATTAAAGTAGATACATGTTGCATGTGATATAAATGGGAGCTAGATCCAACAAAGCTCTTTTAAGGGTGAAAGAGCTGATCTATTAGTTTTTCAATAAAAAAGTTTTGATTACTAAACAAGTTGTAAGTGTTTGATTACTTTGAAGTCTCAGCTGAGTTTGTCTACAATGCATGGTTCTTTTTTCCTGATTTTTTAGGATTCTTAGTCAGCAGCTTTGTTGCTCACAAGTACCAGTTTTCCCTGTGGTCTATGGCTATTAATCTATTTATATATCAATATATCAAAATGTCAGTCACGTTCAATTTACAAGACACTGGGTTATTAACTCCAGCACAGATTATTGTCTCTGTTGGTGCAGTGTTCAAAAAATGAGAATATAATATTTTTCTGAACTTTATCACTTATGAATAGGTTTGAACCAGCCTACTTTTCCTTACATCATTTCATACACTTTTATTGATCTATTCTTTCATTTTGTTAACCATCTAGGAGGACTGGGCAAGATACAGTTTTATTCATGATAAAAGACAGGGGTATAAATCAGTGTTGTAGACATACATAAAGACATGCTATAATGCAATACATGCCTATAACCTGAGTTTTATTTCTTATTTTTTTGACTGGTTTAGTCCCATTAGGCCAATGGCCTTTTTTCAAAGGGAGACCTGAGGTGGTATTCATAGTGACTATGGGAAAATTTGGCCTAGGCACTGGGGAAACCTCCTCCACTTATTTCAATAAGTGCCATGGGTTCTTTTACAGCTACCTGAGCTGCAACCAACTCAGGCAGATGGGACATCAGTTTACAGTTTCAACTGAGGGATGGCACATTCAGAAGTGCAATATCTCCCTTATCCCACACTCCAGTATCAATATTGGAAAGTTAATGCAACTATCTGATGTGGCAAAAGAACACACAGCATTTTGATCTTCCAGCACCAAAGGAAAGTGTGATACCTGTTGAGGTGCTGAGACTGATTAAGTTGTAGCAAGGATTTCTCTGCTACAACCCCACACCCACAATTTGTCTGTTCTGAGATTTGTATGTCCTTATCATTTAATGAATGATATAAAACATATGCTAAAAATCTCATGCTAGAAACATTTAAGTATGCATTTAGTACAATGACACTCCCTTATAATTTTAGACCAAAATTACTTCCTTTGCAGTCCAATTTGTAGTCTTTTTATTTCATTCATATACTTGGAAGTAGAATAATTACTGCCTGTGACAAGAGATAAATGTTACCTTCTCAAAAAAAATGATTGCAAACTAAGTTATACACTCAATTATCCACTCAAAGAATTAATAGCTACAGTTCAGAGGTAAAAGAGAATACAAACAATACATGCATAGCACTAGGGCAACTCATAATCAATAGTTGGACATTAGAAACAGGGTATCATCTGTCAATTTATTTGTCTAGCAAATGTCATTTTATGAACTTAGGAGAAATCAGTGACAAAGGAATGGCTGTATAATAATGGTAAGTTGACACAAAAAGATGGGGTAATGGAGGGAATGTCCACTGGATTTAACAGTGTATGGGGCAAGTAAAAGAAAGAGACATGATGGGTAAAGTCTATATATGTAGAAGGAACTCTCTAGAATGCATACCTGCCATATGTCACTCAATTTCCTGATTTTTTGCATTTAAAAAGGTTCCTATTAGAATGACGAAAACGCATTTTGTCAAATGCATTTTCGTAGACACTTAAAGAGCAAACAGGCAAAACAGCGAAGCAGCTGTTCAGCGAATTCTTTCCCCAGGAAAGAAGTTGCTTGACTGCTTTGTTGTTTTGACGTGTTCTGCACTGTAGTGTGGTCTCAGGAATTCCCTTGTCCGGTATAGCTCCCGTGCGTGAATGTGCAAGTTACTGACCTTAGGATAAGGGTGCAGGTTAAGGTAAGTGCATATGTATGAAAGTGTTTACTGTTTTTTTTTTTGTGTTAGCTGTATGGTTGAGTTAAGTGCGTATGTGTTTTCAGCTGTTTAATTTTGTTTTGGGCGGTAGAATTAGGGTTAAGGTAAGTGTGTATGTATTTGGAACTGTTTACGTAAATGTGCAACAGCTACTGACCTTAGGGTAGGGTGCGGGTTAAGGTAAGTACATATGTTTTAAAATGCTTACTTTTTTTTTTGAGTTAGATGTATGGTTGAGTTACGTGTGTATGTGTTTTCAGATGTTTACTTTTTTGGGGGGGGGTAGAATTAGGGTTAAGGTACGTGTGTATGTGTTTGGAAGTGTTTACTGTTTTTTTTTTGTTTTTTGTTGGAACAGCAATTTCTTTCCCAAGTAAAGAAATCGCTGTTCTGAGGTGTTGACATTTTCAGCTTTCACTGAAAAAGGGTCGATGAAACCATGTTTGCTGTTTTAAGCATTCAATGTTTTAATATAGACCCCATTTAAAATATATGCTTATATATCACAATTTTTACATCATAACACTTTTACACTGTTGCATCTGTAACAAGCTTCTTAATTATTGCAGAAGCTTGCTCCTGTTCATAGCTCTATTCTCAGGCTACATCTTACTTTAACAGCTTTCTTACAGGTCTTGTTATCTCAGATATATTAGGTTATCAAGTCACGATTCCTAATAACCTCTATAAAGCCTTTACTTGAACAGGTGCCCTGGCTATTTATCAGTCTTCATGCCTTCTGATGTAAGATTGTCACCTGTTACATTTACATCCACTGTCCTCTTGCTGGTGCAAAAAGAACAGTATAAAACTAGGATTCAGCTCTTTAATTGCACAGATGGAAAAAGGATATCATGTTTTTTTTATTTTATGTTAATACATCAGCAGTTTTTAACCTAAGAGTACTGCCACTGCCCACAATATGTCAACAATATCTACACAGCTCTCTATTCACTACCTCGTACCTAATAAACTAAAAGTATCCTCAGATAAAACAATACACTCTAATCCTGCATCTGATTTATGTTCATTTTTCTTATTAATTCATTGTCTTTTTTTTAATTGTATGTGATTTTTATATTATTTTTTATATTGGATAACTGGGAAAGTGCAATAAATTACACAAAGGAAAGATCTCAAGTGCAAATGATTATGCCAAAAAATAACAGTAGAGATGAGCAGAGTATCATATAATAGTATGTACAATTTTATATATACAATGCAACATCATATAGTACAGTGAGTAGCATAGTATAATGCATTAAAACATGCTTGTTAACCTTGTCTGCCTGAAGACAGTTATTACTGACCTATTTTATCAATAAAGACTCCAGTACTAGACAATAAAAGGAAAGTTTTTAACCAAACAAATATTTTAAAAATCTATACTGATAGTTTACTGGACAAATGTTATTTGTTATTGTTCAGTAGTTCTGAGTAAAGACAAAGCATGTGAAGATCGGTATGATATGTACATATAAAACAGTAGCCTCACGGTCCTTTGGTTTTTATATACCTACACTGTTAATATGGTTCACTGACTGAGGAATTATCTAAATTTTCAGGAAAAACTGATTATCAGTGGTGATTAAGACTGTTTAGCTTATTTTTGTTCATATTATTCTGGTGTACCATAACAATCACATGTATTTCCTTCTATCCAGTTGCCTATGTTCATGTATTTCTGCTAGTGAATGGAGATTTCTTTCAACAAGCAGACATACTCTTTCAGTAAGTCTTTTCAACTAAGGCTATGATATACGTCAATGTAATGAAAACAAATGTAGCTTTGGCTACTAGAGCTAACCATTTAGCTATACTGATACTCGTACAATGTTGTTCTTTATGGGGGCTTATATTTGATGTCTTCAGACCTACAAATTAGGAAAAGTATCAAGTATAGCACTATTATAAGTAATTAGTAAATCTAAATTTGACCCCAGTTACCCAGCCACCTAGGTGGACAGATGCACTTAAGATGAAATATTATCAGACTGTAGAAAAATAGCACTGATAGAAAGATAAAAGCAAACAAATCTATGTACAAACATGTTCATCAGTGAATCAACACCTGCCAAGCCATGCCTCCACCTGACATCACACAGGTTCAAAAAATCTAAATAACCATATCAAATAATAGGATCGTTTATCCATCCAATGTTAGGAGCCACATCCATCTCTTATAGAGACCTCATGAGCAGCTGCTACTATTCACAGAGGCAAATAGGGAACAGAATCAGATTGCCAGGACTTTCCTCCATATCACAACACACACACACACACACACACACACACACACACACACACACACACACACGCACACATATGCACGTACACACACACACACACACACACACACACACATATGTGCACACACACACACACACACACACACACACACACACACACTCACAGACACACACAGACACACACACACACACACACACACACACACACACACACACACACACACACACACACACACACACATATGCACGTGCAAACACACATATATGCACACACACACACACACACACACACACACACACACACACACACACACACACACACACACACACACACACACACACACACACACACACACACACACATGCACACACACCGGTAGGTAACACAATGTCACCAATCTATCTACTCTCCATCTTTGGGATGTGAGAGTTAACTGCATTACTAAAAATGTCTGAGAAGACATTTTGCTGTAAGATAATAGTGTTATTCACAGTCCCACTTCACAGCCCCAAACGAATCATATAATACCTTTATTTAGCAGCATGCTTTTGTAAGGAAGGAAAGGAAATGAGAGACTGTTACTATATAAACAAGCAGACACACATAGACACACACACACACACACGCACACACACACACACACACACACACACATATATATATATATATATATATATATATAGAGAGAGAGAGAGAGAGAGGCATACACTGCCTCACCTAGCCATTAATCAAACCAGAAACCTCCTCCACAAAATCTGTTCAAATATGCAATTTTTGCTTCATCCACATCATATCATAGCAAGTTTATATGGCAAATGCTATATGAAGAAAAAAACAGAATGGAGTTATATTGCTAATGTCTGTTTCATCTGAAGATATTGCAGTGTTCATTCCATATCAAAATAATGTTTTAAATCTTCTAGCAATTAAAGATTTAAAAGTTATGAATAGGTATTCAAGGTGAGAATAAACTGTTGTAGCACAAGGGACTGCACTCTATGAATAGCATTATAATCCTTCCCCAAGTCTCAAAGTTATTAGCATTTTCTTCCTGGAATCTGACCTGCATTCTTCAGTGTTTTGGATACATTTCCCACTCTGCTGTATCAACCATTGTACCACCATTCTAACACAAACAATTCATTTTTATAATTCAGTTGAAAACCTGGCAAATTATTTTGCATGCACCTGCTTTTTGATTTGTACATCTTATAAATATTGTTTTACAATTTACATTTTAGAGTAATTATTAAAACTATTAGCCACACCTGCTCCATAAGGCTTAAAGCTAATTTACATGAGCATTTCCTTTGATCTCCATTTTATTTGAAATATATCCTCACGATACCCGCGGTGGTGGTGCTGCGGTAGCGGTGTCGCCTCACAGTAGGACGCTGTCTGGTTCGATTCTCAGCTAGAGCGTCTTCTGTGTGGAGACATGCGTAAATGGGCATACCTTCATTGAAGGTTATGCATCAGGCCTGGCAAGCCGGTACGTAAAAATCAACTGCCAATCATTAGCAGACCGGAGTTCCGCTGTGGCGACCCCTAACTGGGAAAAGCCGAAAGACACACACATTCTCTTTTTAATTTTGCTTTCACAACTTTTTTTTTTCTTAATGCTTACTTTATTATCTGACTCACTTTGTTTATACACATCATTCTCTTGATTATTTAATATTGCCTATAATTTCACCTGCTCTGCACACATTTACTCCTTCTGATAATGGCATGTTTATTTCTTATACTACTCTACTGCTTGCAACATTTCTTATACTACAGTCTGTTTTTAATCTTGTCAGCATATCATGCAAGTCACAGAATTCACATTCTTTGGCTATGTCCTTTAACTGTGTAAAATAATAATCTATAGTTTATGTAGAATCTTGAGCTGTCTATATAGAAGATGTTGAATAAATGAAAAAAATCCTTTTGTACAGTAAATAATAAGAAAAGTATCCCTAAGTGCTGCCTGGTTAGTTGATTTATCTTTAAGGGCTGCTGTTTTGTCTTTCTCCTTTTTAACAAAAAAAAAAAAATGAAAGAGTCAGATAGCTGTATACCTAGCAAACTGAAGAATTCAGTACACTGAACCTTGTCAGACTTTTCAGATAATCCACATACCTCAATGAATAACTCAGATTTTTGGATCCAATGCTTTCAGTTCACAGATTATTTTCCATTCATTGCAAAAACATGAGTACAATGCATGTGAGACACATTTCCACAGAAAAGTATACTACTGTTGCTTGCAAACATAGACACTCCTTAGGTCCATAGGTAAGTAGTAGGCTAGCTGCACTGTATATCATTTTAAGCCTTGTCAATTTCTCTTCAATGTTGATCATTAACGCTTGCATATTGGCTCTACAAGGTAAACACTCTCAATTATTTGAAGTTCTGCAGGAACAATCTCTGCCACGTCTAACTTCCAAACTAAGAAGACAAATCCACTCATACAACCTCAGGCTATCTTTTGCCATTCTGTCAATCCAAGCTGCATAGTTTTGACATTCATTCTTAATATTAAGTCCAGAACTTAAAGAATCCCCCTTTTCACTCTTAAAGGCTACTATTCTTACCCCAAGTTCCATGTACTGCTAAATTCTCATGTAATGATTAAACCCAAATGTACTTGCATCCCATCTTGTAGTATAACCTAGATGAGATCTTAGGTTTTCCTGTTAAACTACCTCCTCCACTTCAGACTAATCAAATGAATACATTCAAAGTACTGGCAGCAAATATATTTCTTCAGACATACAAATGTATTTTTTTTTCATTTCTGGTGAAAATTTCACCACTTTATTACCATGACATGTAAACAGACTAAATAAGTAATAAGCAGTGAGAAGAGATGTTGTTGAACCTCCATGGTGTGCATATTCTAACTATTTGTGTGACATATGACATGTTAATCATGGTCACTAGCATTCAGAGGTATATGTTCTATGGCTAACAATTCCCTGAAATATCAGGAGCTTAAGCATATCAAGTAGTTATTTTACAGTGGTCATCACAGTCATTAGGTTAAGAAAAGACATAACTGCTCTCTGGGAGACTGAAATTCATCACCAAATCATTTATTACTTTCTGGAAATTAACAAAGACTACACAGTGCATCGGAAGAACTTGTCATGTAGAAGAAAAAGAATGATAACTTTTCTAATGCTGCAGTTTTTAAGTGGCAGGTGAGCACATCAAGAAAGCACAATCAGAAATTGTGGATTTTTGTGTTTCACTTTTTGAATGGCAGCATCTATAGCCCTAACCTGGACTAGCCTGCCTTTTATGTCCTTAGTGTAGCATTTTATAAAGTTTAAAATGTTGCCCTTTTCATTAGCCTGTTGCTAAGAGTAGGCCAAATCATATTATTCTCTTTTGCATGAGATGTTAAACCAAGGCTCGTTTGTTTGAGTTGGTGGTAGCTGAGGTAGATGTAAAAGATCCTATGGCACCTATCAAAAAGAGCAGGTGTGCTTTATTTAACATAACATAAAAGACATTTACATATCTACCTATTTACAAAATGTGCATATTTACAAGAACATATGTGTACATATTTTTATTTCTTACTATTTATCATTTTTTTTGTTAGTCTTCTATAATTGACCCTCACTCTTTCTTCCACAACCATAACCTGATTTTTCAATATATCTGCCGATATCCATCTTAGATTAACCTCCGTTTCATTCTGTCATTTATTTCAAATAACCCACATTGCATACAATAAGTTATCTACCCAGCTCATGTATTCTTTCTTTTTGATTCATGTATCTGTGCATAGCCATATTCATATCTATATTGTTTATGTTATTAATATTTTCAAAAAAATCTTCACACAACTTTTTCCAGAATTTAATCTTTCTTTTACATTGCAAAAAATGTTGTGTTGCCCCTCCCCCACAGAGGAAATAAACACACTATTTCAACTTTCTTTATATATGACATATTCCCCTTAAATGGCAACTTATTTATTACCAGTCTCCATAGGAAATACTGATACTCTGCTATCTTGGTACACTTGGCAATTACCTTTTCCTTAGATTAATGGCTTAACTCACCAGTAAATTTTGCCAAGAAGCACATAATAATATTATTTCATTACATTATTATACCACATCCTAATGTCTTTCTTTAAATCATTTTTTTTATTTTTCTTGTTAGCGTGTTCTTGACACTTTTTAATTTCTTCATTGATGTATTCTTTTTTCATCTTTCCCCAGAATTTGTGCTTATATTTAAACACTCTCACTATTAAATTCTCATTCTCTCCCTTTACCTAGTTTAATACTCTATACAAATTTAAAGAAGCTGAATAAAAATAGATTTAGTAATACAAACACCTTTTCATCTTCACTCATTATACAACATATCTCTTTTCATTGGGTTTAAATTGAGCCCTGTATGGAAGAAAACAAAAATTGTGCAATTTCCTTTTCATATTTTACTGGGATCTTAAAAAATATTAGACACATGTTTTATTTTTCCTGTTAATATGAAAATCACCAGATACAACTTTTTCCTGAATGCTAATCTACACATCCTCCACAGAAGACATAATTTTAAAATTATTTTTTCAAACCCTTCCATTGTATCATAACTATATATTTTTTCCCAAATATTATTCTTAGCAAATGCACATCATTCACCAAAAAATGCACAGTCCCAATTTTCACATGACTCAAAAAGTTTTCTTTTCTCTTTATTCAAGGTTATTCCCATTTCATTTAAAAATCCTGTCAGAAAAAAAGCATGTCCCTCATCCCTATTTTGTTCTTAGAAGCTATAGTTAAGCAATCTGTCTTTAACAAAACTACCAGTATCACCACATCATGCTGCATAACATATCTAGCATCATTAATTGTATAAGCTACTTCACTCACTATTGTATTAATCATTGATGCAAACAATATTCCACTCATGGGACATCCTTGTCTTATACCACACTTTATGTAGTTTTCTATACTCAGCCACCCATTCACTAACACTCTCACTCTGTTATTCTGATATGCTGACAAACACACTCTTGTAATTCTATTACGTCTTCCATAGTTCTATATTATGTCCCACTGTATAAAAATGCCTTGTTAATACCATCTACCATAAGTTTCACATCCTCCCTTTTACATACATCATCCAAAATTTCTCACACAACCAATTAATGTTTTACACATCTTTTCCATTTATACCATATATACTTTTTGCTACAGTATCCCTCATCCTGCCTTCCATTATCACATGTATTATTCCCATTGAATGTTATAATCTGTGTTTTTTAGTGTGATGGGCTCCATGTTTTTTTTTTCATTTCATTCTTTTCATCTTTTTTTTCCATATAAATTTTAATTTCCCACTATATAACTCTTCATAAACAAATCCTTCCTTCAATCATGCATTAAGTATATTTATAAAATACTCTCTCTGCCAGTCCATTAACCTCTTGTACATCTCATACCCTATACTGTCTGAGCCTGATACTGAATCAACATTTACTTTCCTAAGTACTTTATCCAGAGTCACTAACACTTTCTTTTTCAAATTCTTTCTGAACTCCTTCTGGAAATTTCTTTACTATCTATCCTTACTTATTTTCCAGCTTTCATTCTTATATATAGTTTCAATGTGGTGTACTACAATACTCATAATTTGCTCTTGCATTCTTTTTACCTGCCCTTTTATATTTTTCATTTCTGTCATTATAATACCCACATAGGCAGATATCTCCTCCCTTCCACTTTGTAAATAATATCGCTGTCAAAACACAAATACCTTATTTTTTTCTTGATTTATTTTATATATTTCTTTTAAAATATAATAATGCTCTTTTGTGCTATTCTCGGTATTCTTTAATACATTTTTGTATGTTTCCCATGTATCATTTCTCTTTCTTTCATACATCATCCTACCATTGAAAAAAAACTTTTTATACTTCTGTGTAAGTTAATTCAACAACTCACACCACTTTTTATATAATTTATTTACGGTTGTATGATCCTTCCATAACTGCCATACTTCTCAGTCTCCAGTTTTTTTTCATAATTTCTATTTTTTTCTTTTTGCTCCTTTTCATATTTTAATATACTCCCTTTCTTCTGTCACCTCCATCCATATTGCTAAATGGTCTGAGAAACCTGCCACAACCATGTCATCATCTTCTATCGCTAAGCCTTCCAATAATGCAAAAATAATCAAGTTCAAATCTAAGTGTCCATCTTCTATAAGTCCATTGACTTTTGTTCCATACAGCTAATTTACCACATTTTATCACTTCCTGTAGTTTTTTTCCATCTTCCCCTTTCTTTTTATATCTTCTCATGAAATCATAAAGTCCCCTGCAATTATAATTCTCACATTAACCACCAGATTGTTTAATATTTGATTAAACAGATTCTGTCTTTCCTTGCTAGTTATATTATATGCACATAATGCTATAATTTTATAAACATACTCAAGATTTAATAAACTCCATATAGGAATAGTGCAAGCCCTACATGGAGTGAATGGCACCCATGTCTGTAGCTCTCCCTTGGCAGCATGCCTTGCATATTCATGAAGGTATGCTTTTGAGGAAGTGTCATGTACACAGTTACTGAATCAGTGCTAGTGGGTGTGTTACAGTGCCCGCAGATGTGTAACATACTCCCTGCACTATCAAAATGCCATACAGCACTAAACTATTCAATTAAAGTGTCCTCGGACCCTTATGTATAATTATTTTTATTTATGTCACACAGAGGGTGTGTTACAGTGTCTGTAACACACCCCCTACATTGTCAAAGTGCCGTTCAGCACTAAAAGATTAAAGAAAGTGTCTTCAGACACGTATTAATAACTTAGATATATGTCACACAGGGTGTGTGTTACAGTGTCTGTAACACACCCCCTATGTTGTCAAAGTGCCGTACAGCACTAAAAGATTAAAGAAAGTGTCTTCAGACACTTATTAATAACTTAGATATATGTCACACAGGGGGTGTGTTACAGTGTCCTTAGCACACCCCCTACACTGTCAAAGTGCCATATGCCACTAAAATATTATATAAAGTGTGTCCTTGGCAAGTATGATAATGTAGCTGTAGGGGGTGTGTCTGCAACACCCCCCCTGTACTGTTAGAGTGCAGTACTGCACCAAAATTAAATGTGCATATGTGAGTTTTCCTTTTATGTTTATTTATTTATTTATCTTATTTATTTATTTTTTTATGTTTGCCAAGTTTAAGCATAGCTGAGCAGGTTTGTAAGGAGCAGCATATTGCTCAGGAATGCTTATAGGTAACAAAAAGTATATAGAAATATATAGCTAAAATCTTTTCAGCCAATTTAGCTGAATGGTTAGAGTCACAGCTTTGTGTGCAGTTGGTGCACGGTTCAAATACCAGGCCAGGCCATTCAGCTTTTGCATCGTAAAATATTTCTATTTCTATTTCTATTTTTTTTATTGACATAGTTATTGATATTTGTCAACCGCATTAGTGCAGCTGGCCCAAAATCCCAGTGTCAGTTGAGATATGAGGTAAAAATCTCCTGCTAAAAACAAGTGTCCAATACAGTTCAGTCACACACCAAGGTAATGTAATTAAAGTACATAGGGTGAGATCATGTAAAGTAAGATACATATACATAATAATAAAGTATTAATAATGAGTAATTAATGTCAATATATATTTGTGTTATTATTTAAAACTATTGTTTGCCCTTAGCTAAATTTTAATAAACACTACAAAGCCAAGCTAAGGACTTGTCTGAGCAATACTTAGTTCGGCTTAGCTCTGCTTAGCCAGTTTGAGGATTGCTAAGCAGTCCCATTCTAAGCAGTCCTCAGCTAAACTAAGCAGATTTACACACTGATAAGCACTTGTAAGCATTTGTCACTTTAACAACTGCTCAACTAAGCGTAGCAGACTTGTGAGTTATAAAAATGCTCTAATGGCAGGAAAGAGCAGGAAAATAGCCTTGTTTGAGCTGCATAGGTGGGAAGATAGCCAGAACCTGTTGGACTTTAATCTCTGCAGGAGCTATGGCTGGAGTCGGAGAGGGAACACGCTTTTGGGCACTGTGCAGGGGCATGTTGGAGTCCAGGGTCATGGCTGGGCTCCTTGTTAAGGACCATGACAACAGACTGTTGCAGGGCCAGTACCAGGGCTCTAAATTTAAGTCTCTGACCTGGGACCATCTGCCACATGACCTCACCAATGGCAATGGAATCCCCTGCACTGGTGAGCAGGTGTGTCATCATTATGATGACCTGAAGTGGAGAAAGGGGGTGCTCATGCCCAATGGATCCAAGATGCTCAGGACAGAAATGCGCCAGGAGTTTGTATGTACAGGTACCATTGCTTTATGAAATTCTAGAATGAATATGTGATACGCAGGTACACATAATGGTGTGTTTCCTTTCCCACAGATGCAGAGGAGAGGACTCGCAACTTGGTGGCCCACGCAGGGCACCTAGCAAGGATGCACTGAGAGTGTGGTGAGTACAGGTATATCTTGCAATATATATAGTAACATTAATAAGAAAGAGTACAGTAGTGACTTCCAGTAGGTATATTCTGTTTTGACTGTACTGCAATAACAGTAATAATGTGTAGGAATGACATGTGTATACAGTACCAGTACTAATGATCAGGTAATAAAGTACACTGGCATTCTAAATGTGAAGAGAATAAATGATAGCCATTCATGATCTACAGAAAATACAGTACAACTGCAGAATTGTGAAGGTAAAAATTTTAGTATTTCACAGGTTCTGTAATAACAGCACGCCATCAATGCATGCATTATTTAAAGTGGAGTACAATAACGCTTGTCAAATATATACCAATGACTGTATCATGTCACTCTCAATAAAGCTGTCTTCTGGCAATTGTTATGTGTATTCTGTTCTGTTGTTGAAGACGTCCAAGTTAAAAGGTGCTGCTAGGCAAATATGGGTATAACACCATGAAGTGACTGAAGTTTGGCTACAAAAGAACTGTTATGCTAAAGTGTAGATGTGGAGCTGTAGTACAAGATAGAATGCAATTTGATAGACATTATACACTAACACGTGAACCTTGAATAGTAATGTGTAAGGTATTATAGTGTTTTCCCACCAAGATTGTCTGCTGTTAACTTTTGCATTTCAGCTATATGCATTCCTGAATGTAGGTATGCTGATGCAGGCACGTAAGACACAGTAGTAGCTATAGACTGCAAACATAGCATCTGCAAATTTATATGGGTCAGCTAGGCATCCCAGCACCCTGATATGGTCCACTAAGTATTAACTGTCTACACCTGCATTCCAAGAATTAAAACACACTTCACCTACAATCCCTATCATGTGTGAATCTCATGCATGTATGTTCAGCTGTCACTGCAGTCTCCTGTGACACACTAGTGATATTAACAGGTCAGACTTTGTCATTAGGTCAGCTCCAGGCACATATCAATTAACCAACACACAGCAGTGGCCCAGTAGTTCAGTGTGATAAGCAATACATATGTTATTTTTCCACACACAGACCAGGGTTTGAATCCAGTGACCAATAGTAAGATTTATTTATAGTAACAGACAACTAGTACTGACTATTTATAGAAACTGTCACATACTGAGAACAGATATTCCCCACACAGGACATACAGGTAAAAAAAAGGTGTGTAGTAGCCGTATGAAGGGTATACTAATGTCTACCATGCCTAAGAATGACAGCAGGATAGGTATATAATCTATGCACTGTGCACGATACATGTCTCTCAAGTGTCACACTATCATGGATAGTGATCATTTTTGCCAATAACCTTGGACATATATTTAAATCCAGTTGAAGTATGCCAGTAGCACACTCACACAACATCAATGCAGCGTATACCTTGTTAGTCATATATGTTACCATAACATGTACGAGTCCCCTGTAGTTATGTACCTATAGTTCTTACAGCTTGAAGCATACCATGCCATGTCGACATCTTGAGAGGTATGTACGTGTTACAGAAGTTATAGAGCACAAGTATATGTAAAGTAAGGGCAGATCTGTAGAGTATTCAGCAGTACTGTTGTAAAAGATATTGCCTATACAGTTGTTAATAGAATGTTTTTCTCCTTCTCCCACCCTTATTTGCATCAAAAATTATTATTCCTATACTACAGCTATGGTTTCAGTTACACATATGTTGTTCTCAAAACTGAATATTGGACCATGTGTTATATCATTGGTAACATATTTCAATGGTTGCATACTAACATACCTTGTTGAAATTCCACCATTGTTGGCCTTTTGCCATAACTATTACTCGTATGCTGTTAAAATAATAACTGTTATTCCATTTATGCTAGTGTTCTGTATGCTATGCAATTCAATTGTTCTGGGTTAGTTGGAACACCCATTCATGCTGTTATAACTAACACTGAAATATTTTTTTCATGACTAACCAATACACCTTGACAAACCTGAACACTATAGCATGATTGGGTAGGCTGGTTCCTGCTGATCCACCTATCCCACCTCATCTGGCCTTGGCAATAGGTCCCAGCACATTTGGGACCAAACCTGGAGCTGCCCCTTCTGCTGATCCTGTGCCACTTTTGGTGGAACTGCCTCAGAGAACAGGGTCTGTCCCCCCCCCGGGTGCATGTGTGGACAGGAGACTGTCACCTGGAATCAAGGTTTCAGGTATGGTGCACAGGGTCATCTGTGATCTGGATGATAGACTACACCAGATCAAGGGCAGACTGGCTCACCTTGAGGGACAGGCTGGCCCAAGAGCCCAGCCCCCAGCACAGCCACCTTTGGGCTTGTGAAGGGCAGTGGTGCCTGCCCATGCGTGGGGGATCTCAGTTCCACTTTTGCAATCTGAGGGCACTTGGTCCTCCGATTCCCAACTACCTTCCTCGTCCAAGGTGTTTACCCCCCTCATGTGTCATACACCGCCCCTGTCTGTCTGTCTTGTCTGTCTACAAAAGCAACCTCTCCTACTCAACTTACCTCCCCAAATGTACCTACAACCCTTCCACAACATCCCATTCTCGCCTTAAAAAAATAAAAATTTCATCCTATACATAGATATCCATTTTGTACCCATGTACACTGCCACGAATCAATTATTCCCATCAATTAATCAATAAAATTATGCTGCCCACACCCCTCCCTGTGGGGTATCAGGCTCCAAATTCCAAATTGTCTACATCATGCACAGCTATTGCTGCACAAGAAATGGAGAGCTATGGTCCTTACCTACACCCATCCTGCACATCCCTTGCTGTCTTTCATATTGTTTTTTCCCCCTAATTGCCCCCATTTCATCACTTTCCTATCACCCCTTTTTCTTTTCTTTTTTTGGAAATAGTATTGGTTTAAGCAGGGATAGCGGCACTAAACAAAGCTAAGCGAAGGTAAGCGCTGCTTGGCATTGCGTCACTCAAACATGTGCAAACACGCAACACGCTTAAAACTGCTTTAATCACCCTATCTGATTCAGACAGTGTTCTGCCCAACAACAAAATAGCCTGCACTAGCAAGTCTTGAACTCAGGACACTCTGCACAACAGAGAAATGCACCATTAGGCCAACTAAGCTTTGAGGAGTTACTGTTTGTTTCTAAGTATATCATGCAGTACAGTGATGTAACATTAAGGAAAAAAAGACACCCCTGCCAAGTATTGACCCCAGAACCTTCTGAACTACAGTCAGAGCAACACACCATTACGCCAACCCAGCTCTGATGAATTACATTTTTTTCTATATATATCATGCAGTACATTGATGTAACATTTGGTAAAAAAGAAACCCCTGACAAGTATTGGCCCCAGGATGCTCTGAACTACAGTTCACTGCAATACACCAGTAGGCCAACTCAACTTTGGGGAATTACTGGTGTTACAAAGATATCCTGAGTACCAGTGACACTGCTTCTACATATAATGTGATAAATGACAGCGTACTTGGATCTGTGATGCAGACACTGAACCAGTAGACAGCCAAAGACATGTTGCTGTATAGATGGGAGGTTTACCATATCAGCTACAGCTGACTACTGCTTAAGCTGTTACAGAATGTTCACAGTCATGTCACCTACGTATGGCATGGTTGTCATCAAAACTATTCTGTGTGCTGATGTAATGGCAAGGCAGTCTAGATTGATTTCACAAAAACATGACAGACAGGTCAGTGTCACACGTCATAACCATACAAACACACATGTTCATGCCAGTCCTGTGTAACACACTGTATGCATGCAAATATGTCTTGCAACTACACCTCCCATAATAATTACTCTGTAGCTCTATCTGTAACATTCTCAGCATGTCTGACATCTGGACACCCACCATTCAGGCCCATGGTCCAGTCTGTTGCACGACAACTACATGCTCGGCAATACAACCTACAAATAACCGATCCCTGCAATGTCCAGCAGATCTGGTTACTCGTCCACAATCACTGACATCCACAGAAGTATGTCAAAGGCCTGGATGGTGAGACACATGTTGCAAATATCAATGCACACCCTAAACCTCCCCTACCACTGTCTGGATGGTACTACTACTTAACATATGTACCAGAGGTACATGCCTCACCTAGACTGTAATGGGTACCCTCACCCTGGCCATGCTGTGACACAACAACTGACACTGCTCCATCACTGATATAAACAGCTTGCTGTCCCCCAATGTCTTCACAAACCCCAGTATGACTCCTGATCAGAATGCAGCAGCTGCAGCCTGCCACACATGCAGCTGTATGCTCAGCTGCCTGTAACAGATCTACCATATCTCCCAAACACCTAGAAAAGGGCCTGCACGCAACACCCATACATAAAGGGTTGGGGGGATTTTCAGGTGACAGGGACATGTATCATAGTCTCTTCCTACAAACATACACAGCTGATACACCAGCATCAACTGCAGTAGCTTGCACATTCAGATAAAAAAGATGTATGACACTCACATCTGCCTGTATCCTTACTGAGCCCAACAAACATTGTTAAACAGTAACCTGCCACAGAATCACAAACTCTGTTAACAATAACCAAACATAGCATGCAAAGCTGTGGACATAATCCAAACAATGAACAGTATTTCTACATACCCTCTGTGATGCTGTAGCCCCCACACCTCAATAATATCCTCCTCACAGGCTAGGAGAAGGGCCAAGGCCTACATGAAGGCCTTAATTATAGGACTGTGTTCCCATGACATTGGCTAATGGCAATCCAACCCAACTGTTCTGAATGCAATTAGCTAGTGGGAGTCACAGATTGTTGCACAGGCAATCACCTGTTCATGAGCATTACCTACAAAAGGCAAGCAGCTGCCTATGGTAAACAGGTCTGATAATTTCTTCATGAAGATAGACTGCGATTCTGTTGGAGACTACAACTGGATTTCTTTTCACAAAGGAGTACAGCAATCTACCAGGTATGTCATAGAATTAAGCATGTAATGGAATGCAGATAGGGGAATGCATTCATGGGAAATAGGAATTTACACAGTAGGTCTCAACCACATTTCTTGGACTGACATGTTGCTTTTAGTCTGCTGTCCAGCACCTAAGGCCATCCATTATGGCTCTGTCTGCAGTGACATAGATCATAGCTCTGGTCCTTTACTCACCCCAGGAATGGTCAGCTCACATATGACTGCTACTGGATTGTCTGTTGTACAATACTGACTGTACGTACTGATGGATACAGCTGGCATATCACATCATGTACTGTCAGTGAGCCCCTCTCAGTCTGTGAAAGTCATACAGGCTTAGTTCAAAGATTATCCAGGTGTCCCTGATAGTTCCTGACAAACTTTGGCTAGGTCACTGTGTATGCCACACCTGTATCTCATTGCCTAACACCTATGTGTATCATAGCTGGTGACCCCCTACAGCATGACAGCAGGTTATAGGCACTAGTAGTGGTGGGACACTGGCTCTGTCTCAGCAGTAGTGCAGACATATTGAGCATATAATGTAAGGAAATGAATACAGTACCAGATATTAATGTACTGTACTGTGTTCCCAGTGGTCCGGCATGACATAGACAGATTCACCAAACTCTGGGAACAACTATCACGTATTGCCCAACTGGTGTCCGGAAATCTACATTTGTCTGGTAGGGGATCTACATCTTTCAGGCATGTGTACACATTCTGCAAACATCTGGGTGCTGCAGATGTCAGACACCTGTGAGGAGGACACCCTACATTACATATGCACTGCTATCAGTTATTTTGTAGCTCAGATGTTGCTGGAATGTCCACATGCACTTGTACTACCACTCACCTATTTGTCAGATGTAGGCTGGATGACACGGTAATGTAATGTTGCCCATGGGGGACTCCCAACAGTCAATGGCAGTGATGGATGTGGATGAAAAACTACACAGTTTGTCACAGCACTCAGTACATATCTGGTATTCCTGGTACCATATGAGGTTACTAGGCTATGAGTCCTGAGCAGCCATATGCCTAGGCCAGATATTAGCCCATGTGTATGCAAGGCAGTACCTGATGCCCCAGTCCAACAGAGACACAGGTGGCATCCCAAGAGTGTATGTCCAGTTAACCATCCAGTTATCCAGGTTATGCTTGCAAAGCTATAAATAGCTACACTGCCTGACGTGGACAGGGTGCACATTCCACTGCAGGCTGATTGTCTGGGACACACATCTGAGCTACCAACATGCCAAGTTCATGTCACATGCCAGTTTGAGGGCATGTGTGTGTGTTAACAGAGTGGAACATGAGTTGCACTCATCCGTGATTGCCTTGCATGCCACACTGAGGTTACCCCTGAGAAGTATGTATGAAACTGGGTAAAGGGTTGCCCTTATAGCCTTTCAGAGTATGGTGGGTGTTTGATGCTCTGGTATCCCTGGTGGGGTACCTCCGTGATGTCCCCAGCTGCTGCATGTGCTGTGTAATGTGAATGATGTGCATGGAATTATACACAATAATGGTCCTCATTGGGGGAATATGGGGATGTTTATAACCCATGTCCCTTGATGACATACCCTTATGTATGACAAGGGCCATGTACAATGTTTACCTTGTAATGGGAGCAACATTGTGTTGAAATGTCATGTTGGCAAAGACCTGTGTCCACAGCTCCATTACAGCTGACCGCAGGCCTAGGATGTTGTTAGTACTGTGATGCTATATAGGGAAGTCACTCGCCCCAAAGGGGTTGACACTGCATGTCCTGCTATGTGGCCTGTGGCCATGTGTCTGGCAATAGTCATGTATCTGTGTGAGACCCTCCTAGGCAGATGTCACTTCAGTAGGGCATCCAGTTATGGCACACAGCATGCAGTCATCCACAGACATGGTCGGACATAGGATAATGGCTGTTACATGCACCTCAGAAGTGTACATCATACATAACAGAGGCCCAAACATGGAAAAACAGGTTACACACCTAGTTATGGGTCAACCGCTTGAGGTGGATTCCCCTATGTGGAATAGGTGGGTCATGTCAGTGCACCGGTGTGCTACCCCTATGGTAACATATTGTGTGATGCATACTTAGGATGTTATGTCTAAAATGGTCATGGGGTTATACTGTCAAAGAGTTTGTCAAGGTCAAGGTAGGCAGTTTGCACTATCACCCCCTATCCATGGCTTTGGTGACTGTGTCATACAAGTCAACCGAGTGTAGCAGACATGAACCCTTCCCTGACAAAGCCAAAATTTGCAGATGGATTGTGTGCAGGTTGCCAATTTGCTTGTTACTGGGGTTCACTATAAGCTGTGCTATGGTCTTGCAGAACAGCCTAGTTAGGCTGCTGGGTGTATCATGTGACTGGGTGGAAGATGCACAACTTAGTCTTAAGGGGTGACAGTGGTCATCCATCAAACGGTTGGCACAATGGTGGTAGTCAGTCCTTCTTTGAATATGGTTCCTTATGGTGTTTTAAGTTTATGCTTGGAGTCAGGTAAGATACATCCTGTGATGTGATTAGCTCCCATGGCAGATGTATACTATGACATTCACATGGCAGTGGTGACCTGTTCCCTACATATAGGAAACAGGGAGGTACTGTGGCTATCCTGATGGACTGATGGTTGAAGACAGGGGCGTGATGACTACATCAACTCTGTCAGGCATCCAGAGTATGCTATACCAACAGCATTGGTATAGCTGGTGTCCTTGAGCACCTCAGGTGAGCAGCTGCAGGTGCTTCCTGTGCTGTGGCAGACATATACGCAGTAGGGAAGATGACTGTCTATAGTGGATGTAGACATTGTAAGCTCTGTGTTTGTTGTGCCATTTTGGAGCACTGATCCCATTCTCATGTACATGCTAAGGAGACATTGCTCCAAACTGGACACCTGCCCCTACTTTGTCTCAGACAGCAATATGTCATGTATTGCAAATGTCCACCAGACAGGTGTACATATCCTAACTGAGTAGGATGCAGGCCTGTTGGGTATATCTGACTGCATGCATATATACAAATGCACATATAGCGCTTGTGTTTATGTGTGGATATTGGTACCAGTCCTTAACTCATTACATCTGAGTGATGCCTCCATGTGCATCTGCAGTTAACTACTACTGATGCCTCTAGGCATCAAATATGGCTTATTAATATTTAGATCAATAATTCCAAAATAATGTTATGTAAACGTTGTTAAAAAAATCAACTTAAAGCTTACACAATAACAAACTCAACAGCATTAATATTTGACCTCTGTCTAGTGCAGGTGCATAGATATTTGCTGTTGTTTTTATAATATTAATATAGATATAATTTTCACATTTTTCTAAATATCTCAACAACCAAGTAACACATACAGAACTACTTAGCCTCATATGAAAGACCTCAGCTAGATGAATAAAATGCTGCTTGACAGTAGATGTGTAACATGAGTGGTTGCTGAGATATTGTAAATTGTTTACAAAATATTACAAATGTAATAGTTACTGTGTTTACTGCAACTTATACAATTTGATTTAAGACCTATAACCTAAAGAATACTACCACTTTATAAACAATTTGTGTTGAAGAGTTTGCTAATTATACTTCTTTCATAACTCCTATGTTTCCAGAGATATGAACATTTGTTTGAAATGTGAGGACATAATTTGATCCTGTCAAAAGGTTTATGCTCCGCCCACTGGAAGTTACACTGCAAACATCCTGAGCTCCATTGTAGTGAATGAATTAATGAGGGGGTTGGGGGCTCTGAGGCTGTATAAACCCCACCCAGGAGGATGTATTCCATGTTGGAGGAAAATTATGGCTGACCCTAGCCGGATGGGTATTATGAAGATGGTGACCTCAAATGTGACAGCATGATGGTTGCTTTGCCATGGAGGATGACACTGTAGGGGTGCTGTAGTGGTAACCCATGTTGTGTAATGTCAACTGCAATACACCTTCACCTCATGTGGGCTAGCCCCTGGCCGCACCAAGGTGTTTGTAGGTCCATAGTTGATTGCTCTTTGGCCATTTGTGTGCTGGCATGGGTATGTCTTACAATGTATGTTAGGGTTGTTCAACTCACCCAGGGTCAGGGTACAGACTCGACTCCTAATGCAGTTGATGAGGTTCATATAGGTTGAATGAGCTTCCTGGTCACATTTGTTGACTGGTAGCTAGTTGTTATTTGAATAGGTGTGTGCTAGCAATGATGAACTGCCCCTGCAGTGTCCCCTGTGTATCTTACTGCCTGTACAGTGTGGAGGTGTGTATGTGTCTCATATATACAGAAACCCCATGTACCATGGCATTACTGGCTACACTTTGTTGTCTGAATGTATGATAGGATGGTTGACCAGGTAGGCTGGTGTGCTCTCTACAGCTTTAAACCATAGTCTGTGTTACTGCACAGAGGTCTGCAGTTCCCAGGGTTAGGACTGCTTGCAATGAGGGCAAAGTCATGTGTACACCTCTAACATTTAGAAGCATGGCCTTCAATGCGTGCCACACTGACACTTTTATGTTGGTAGTGATAACATCACCACTTTTAATAATGGAGATACTATGGTGCTGGCAAGAATCAGTGACAGACGCATGAAGACCAGTGAAGATAGATGGAGGCCATGTCTCACAAAGCATTGTGGTCTGTTTACCATATCATCCCAGATTCACAGGTACTGGAACCCCTGGAATAGCACAGGATAAATGTGCACATGTAAAGGGCAATCATTCCCTGATTGTATTGTGGCATCAGTCTGGGTGACAGCATAATGCAGAATAACGGTAGGGGCATACCTGCCTGTGACACATATCCAGTGTGCTCACTCATGTCTCACTGCATATAGTCCAGGGATGTACATGTCAGGTCAGGCACACCAACATGTACTGTGACAAACCCATTACAGTACCTGTTGGTGAGAGACAGCACTACATATGCAATATGTTGGAGTCTGTCACTTGACACACAAGTAACTGTGACCATCCACACACACAACCAGGTCAGAGGCACACCAGTGTGTCTCCACTGGAGTCCCCTATGTGTAATATGTTTGATATGGGCTGATGCCTGTGCAGCTGTGGGACACAGTTGTGTGGCCATGTGTGATATGTGCTGTGTACGGCTGTGGCATTCATGTGTGGCTCTGCCTCAGAGATCCACTTTGTGGATTTGTATGTTGAGGACCTCTGCAGACATTTGTGTGTGTTATGTAGGTGTGGGTGGTGTGAGAGATGTACTGATTGTGTTAACAACCTGTTCGGGAATAGGTATGTGGCCTTGACAGGGACAAGGCATGGACTGCAGGTCCTACTTTCATTGGTGTTCTCACAGAGTGTGTTCCTTGGTAGTGTTTGTACATGGCTGTCCATCCGTGCACATGAGGCAGGTGCTACACAGTGCCAGGGCACCCATATCAACCACACTGGCTGGAGAAACTGTGGAACATTGTCAGCCATATAGTCCAGAATCTGAGTAAGGCCAGGGAGATCTGAGGGGTGGGCCTACAGACCATGTGATTAGTAATACAGTAGGAGGCTGGCACCACAGCAGACCATGTAGACAAGCTATGAACAAGCAGTAATAGGTGCACCAGGCACATGCATTGAAACATCGCATAGCACATGCAACAAGTAGCATAAAAAATCAGGATCAGGAGAGCAATGCATGCTGTATTGCCACTATGTTGCCAATATCCACAGGCATACCATGCTGATAGATGGCAGGGTTATGTTGTGGAGGTTAGTGGTGGATAGTGCTGCAAAACTGGATGTGCAGTGTCAGTATTTAATGATGAGCAATGTATACAGCCCTGTGATGTGTACCCCTGTTTATGTCTGTCAGGTGAGATGGACAGATGTCACAAGCCACCCTTCTCAGAAGCTGAGACCACTGCAATTCTTAGTGCCCTGAGACTACAGCACCAGGTGCTGGTTAATGAGTCACCACAACCAGCAATAACATGCTGCACTTTGGGCAGACCTGGTAGCAACAGTGAATGATGTGGGCCACCAGGACAGGAGTTGCATACAGGTCTGACACCATGCTACTGATCTCATACACCATTTATGGCAAAGGGTTGCAGCTGTGGCCAGGGACCATGCTGGCACAAGGGATGGGCCTGCTACACAACCACCACTCTCAGCCACAGAGGAGTTCTTGGCACACCTGGGTTCAGCCACCAGCTCACAGGAAACCATCAGTAGATATGTCGTGGAGGTGGGTGTCACAGATTCCACAGTTGAGGAACATCCAGGTAAGCCTCCAGTGGTCATCACGTTAATAATGTAACATTCATAGTGGCAGCCTCTGCATACCTGTATGCATGTGTGAGGTCAATCTGCATTTGTGGATGGGGCTTTGTAATGCACACATGTGCACACATACTGTGAATGCCAGAAATTTGCGTAGTATCACAGCTTGTACTGTACATGTTGATAAATGCATATATTATCTGTACCAATTCCACATGTGTGTGTGCTAACAATACCTCTCCCCCACAAATCCATAGGTACCTCTAGTGTGGCTGGGGAACATCAATTTGTAGCCAGTAAGTGTGGAACTGTCATGTAATGGCTCATCTATACCCTAGGCATGTTAAGGGCTGCCAGTTTGCCATGCACACGACTGTTAAGCTTATCCATGTTGCAATACGTGCATGTTCACTTGTGGTGGGATTCACTGCAGTGCATCACATTGGTAATCACAGTAGCATATTTGCAGGAGCTGTAACATATCTGCACATAGTTTTGTATAGGTGTAGCCAGTCTGCTATATAAGGGTGCATTACTATTGTGTAGACAGGTGGACTGTGTGTTAGGTGAAGGTCCATCCCATACTCCGACTTGTCAAGTATCGCACAGGTGTATAGTACTAGCAACATTAACTGCACATAGCTCCAGTGCATGTTGTTTAGGGCCTGATCAGAGTGTGTCAATTGTGGTCTGATTGTGTGTTATGCATGGCATCAGTCAGAAGGTGTGGTATGTATAATGATTTTGTGACAACTCACCTGTATGTATGTATGTGTGAGTGCGTGTGTTTTGTGTGTGTGTGTGTGCGCGTGTGTGTGTGTGTGTGTGTGTGTGTGTGTGTGTGTGTGTGTGTGTTTGTGTGTGTGTATGTATGTGTGGATCAGCAAACATTATAGTGCAAGTATTCATGTAGTCATGTTATCTTCCCCTCACAGGTGACCAGGAGGGTTGGAGTGTGCCCCCCTCACAACCAACGATGTCAGTGTCTCATTGATCTCTGATGATGGTGGCCATTGTGAGGTACATATGGGGTTGTTGGGGGCTGAATCTATCCCATTGGTTGATATCCCACTTCCACCCCCCAATGTCCCCAGACACAGTCAGTATGCCCTCACATACCCAGTCCCCATCAGTCACAGATTTTGGGAAGTCAGAGGGTGGTGGTATCAAACAGGGAGTGTAGGGAGCATGTCATCTGTGACTATAGACACTAATCATAACCAGAGAGCTGCTGAGGACCCACACAGGCAGATTGACAGGGGTGCTCAAAGGAGGACTGCTGCCATCCAGTACCTGTCAGAGGTATCACACACACACACACACACACACACACACACACACACACACACACACACACACACACACACACACACACACACTCACTCATGAACTGCCATTGTTGATAGTAGATCCCCTACCTGGTTAGTTATACATAACACAGCGCAATATACATAGTGCATTAACCACAGAGCTTATACAGTTTTGCAGTGTCTGCCACTAATATTCAGGTGGTTGATATCTGCAAGTGCCATAAAGATTGCCACTGGGGGGTTAGCATGCACTTAGAATGGTATAACCGTGTCTCACACACACACATATAAACACACACACACACACACACACACACACACACACACACACACACACACACACACACACACACACACACACACACACACACACACACACACACACACACACACACACACTGCTGCAGGGGGACATGCATTCCAACAGTCATGCAGAGAGAGTTGCCAGTTTTGGACTTACAAGCCCTATCTATCTAGTTAGGTACAGTATAGCCCACTGTACATATTGAATGTGCCACAGTGGTATTGTGTTTGAAATGTGTAACTCTGCATCTCAGGTGCATGACATCTGTAGGCCATGGATAGGTTGGTGATGGTAGAGTTAACAGGGTGGCAGAAGCAGACAAAAATAGCATAGACATTGCACGCACACAGCCAAGACAGTCACTCTGCTATAGAGGATATGCATACACAGACACATGCACTCAACACAATCATCAGTATTGAGATTAAAACCCCTACCTATCTAGTTGTATGTAGTATAGTGCTATGTCTTTACTGCATATGCCACAGAGCATATATGCCTGGGGAATACCTCTCAACCTGTTAGAACAATACATGTGAATAAAGCCTTCAATAATGGGGGATACATGCCTAAAAATAGGGACAGTTTCTACATATTGCTCTTACAAGCGTATATAACTAAAAGAGTGACAGGTATTGTATTACCATTACTTTTATGAAGGGTATGAAGTCTGACACTCAGATGTCTGTCATTATTGTCTGACTTCAACTCTTAATACTTTGCCAATGATTGGCCAGGAAACTATACTTTTATGACACACATACAAAACATCTGGACATTCTGCAAAACTGTATATAGTTGAGATGTATGTCCTGCAGATTGTGAAACAGTGCATCTAAGGCTGATGTCACCAACAGGCCCTGTCAAGTAATGCAATGGTGGGAGTCAGCAGGGTGGAACAGGCCTCAAAATGGTATAACCAACACACACCACACTCATAGGGGATATGCTTCACACACACACGCGCGCACACACACACACACACACACACACACACACACACACACACACACACACACACACACACACAGACACACACACACACACACACACACACACACACACACACACACACACACACACGCAAACACAATTGGCAGTCTTGAGATTAAAACCCCTACCTCTCTAGTTGTAGGTACTACAGTGCTATGTACTTATCATGTGCATCACAGTTCTTATAGGCCTGAAGAGTGTCCAGTGCTCTATCTAAGGTGTAAGATATAAATAGGTCCTGTAGGGCAATGGGGGTTAATAGGATGGATCAGGTCTCAAAATGTATTGGCATTTTACACACATAGGCAGGAAACTCATAAGGGAATATACTTATATACACACACACACACACACACACACACACACACACACACACACACACACACACACACACACACACACACACACACACACACACAGTTGGCGTTACTGGGAATTGAACCACTATCTACCTAACTGTCTACACTAGAGCAGTATGTATTTATCACATGGGCCACAGGAATTACACATGTAGAGAGTGTCTGGCAGTGCTGTTGGGGTGGATGACATCAGTAGCTGCTGACAGGGAGACCACTATTGTACAGGACAGTAGTCACAGGGCCAAAATATGGGTGGCCATTACACAGACATAGGCCTGATGGGTGTTTGTAGACTTCTGTACATGTAATACATACAAGCACACACACACACACACACACACACACACACACACACACACACACACACACACACACACACACACACACACACACACACACACACAGTGACTGATGTGAGAGTACAACCCCTCCCTACCTACTATTACACAATGGGCTTCACTATAGTATTTGCACATGCCACTGGTCTAAATTGCTGTATGCAGTACATCACTGTACGTCTTTCAGGGTCTATCTCTGTCTCTCTGTCTGCATGTCAGTCTGTCTCTCTCCCCCTGTCTCTGCCGCTATGTAACGGATATATTTGTATATGTTACCTATATATCTGTATGTATATCACATTCAACAGATCCAGATAAATCTTATATGTTCCACATGCATATAGATTGGGGTAAACATGTCTGATGGGGGTGGGGACAGACAGCTAAGGTGTACATAGCTGTCTGTATGCAGAAGGGATATATATATATATACATCCCAGTCCTGTTGTCAGATGTGGGTTCAGACATGGGCTGACAGAAACCAAGTGTAGAAGCATGCCCAGCATGACCTTCGATAGTAAGAGTGGGACTCCAGTCCAGACCTACCTGTACTCCGGTCCAGGATTTTGTGTGCTACAGCCAATTAACCGATGAGTCCTGTAAACAGTCCAGCACCTCACTGATATACTGGCTGAGGGATCATCTGGCTGTGTGATATCCTTATTAACTGAGTCATATCTAGGGTGGGTATAGACTATATTGGACTGAGCAGAGTTTTGCATAATATGTGAGGTATATTTTGCACAGTATTGTGATGTCCTGGTATGTCAGTGGCAGATCAGTAAAGATTAATGTGAGAAACCACTGAAAGACATTTGTCTACTGACTGCATACACTGCAGGGAACCCATGCTACTGCACAAAGTGTTCTAGTCTGCACATTCCGCATTTGTGTGGCCAGTGGCTCCTCCATCCCCTTATATGTGGCCCTTTGTCCTTCTCTGCTCCAGTCACAGGCTTTGTCCACAGTTGTTGCTTTTATGTAGTTGTAGTTATGGTGTGGCTGGGATAGAAGTTGAAACATTACACACAGGGTTACAGGCTGCACACCTCTGACTGACATGTTTAGCAGGTTGGTCAGCATTGTGCCACATACATCTGCTCTTGTGCTCAGACAGTTTGTGTTGCACTGTTCTTCTAAGGCTACATGTTGGCCATACCTGTCTAACTGTTACAGTCAGACATCTTGACAGAGCCATATATCATAGTCAGACACAGACCCAGACATGGGGACACCAGCTTAATATTGTTCTTTCAAATGTAGACAGTTGGTAGACTGGTTTTGTATTATCTTGCATTTTCTTATGGGTATCAAGTTTGCTTCTCAACCATCTGTCATTGATGTTTTCACATCAACCTGTACTGTTTAGCCAATAGTTTGTCAGACAAATGCAATGTTATGACAAACAGAACAGATATACAAGCCATACATGTGGACATTTTGAGAAACCCTGACATTCATGGGGTATGGATGGTGCCCACTGACTTGTGAGTACTGACACAGTTACATGGCATCCTTTGTATCCTGGCGCTATACTGACTTCTCACAACCGGCTGTTCTAGTAGGCACCATCTAGGTTACTCAGAGATGTTTACTGCCCATATCTGTTGCCCACTGTGCCTCCATTGTCCAGCTTTCCTAGAGTAACAAACATTAATGTCTGGACATCCTGTTGATCTCCTACCATAGGTGTAGCTGACTTCCAGAATGGTAGGTACAGCCAGTCTCAAACCATGGTCCCTATCACCCGCAGTAAAGTACATAGCCCAGTGAGCCACAACAGCCACCAGTCAGTGCTGTCTACTACCTGACACTATTCATCATGAACATACCTAGCACATTGACCACTGCATAGTGTGGAAATGAAACGTGTTAGCAAGTTGATTGGGACAGCCCTGGGAGTGTGTGGTTTGCTGCTATTACCTTACATACATAACTGTTACTGCAGTTCTATGGGAAGATGGGTGGGTCTGGGGTGGGGGACTGTACCACTGGACTGTACAGATTTTCACCATATGTCCAGATGTTTGCCTCACATTTTGATTCCATTTTTCATAAAATTGTGGTTGTCTGGAAAATTACTGTGAAATCATTAAAGACTGAAGTTGGAAGGTAATGACAGACATTTGAGTTTCAGACATCTTACCTTCAGAGAATTCATACTACTAGCAAACCTGTTATTCTATCAACTTTCTATGTTTATAAGAGCAATACTTAACACTGGTCCCTGTTTTTGGGCCTTTGTCCCACATTTCTTTATGACTTTATACAGATTTCTTGCTGTAAGAGGTTGAGAGGTATGTATGGGACTCCAACACTGACAGCCATGCATCTGTCCTATGACCCTACTGTTTGTAAATCCCTCACATAGTGCAGTGGATTTTACTGGCTTGGGAACTACTGCATATTGTGTGGCAGCCAGTATTTGGCAGAGAGTTCCTGTTGTCCCACATAGCTGTCCATTCTCTGCTGATATCCCAGTAGCCCACTCCATTCCCTTGTATACATGCGGCAATGCCATACATATGCTACCATAGTCTACTACCCCATTCATTTGCTGTTAAGAAGAGTGGCATACCTTGTGCCAGCAGCAGTTGAGAGGACAGTGCTTCAGGGCTGACTGTTGGATGCACACAGTGCAGATCCTATACATAGTAAAGTATAGGTAGTGTGATGTGGTTGGCATCCATTTTACTGTGTGTATGTAAGTCAGAGTGAGGTGTCAGTCCCCAGGTCCCTAGGCTGTCAGTGTATGTGCTATGCATTGCCTCTTCACTAAGGCCAGGGTGTACTGGGCATGCCTACATCTGCCTACAGGTACAGGCTCAGGGAGTACCTCCTCGGAGTCCCCTTGTACCTGTGGAGACCTTGGCAATGGCGGGAGGCAGTGTCTCCCTTCCCTGTGATGTTCCTGCTGCAGCTGTTTTCACAGGATCATATTGTGTAACATGGCAGATATTATGAACATGTGTGCACATGTGGCTAGAGAGTACTGCAGAGCTCCACTAGATATGTCAAGGCAGCGTAACCATGACTTGAGCAGCCCAAATGCATGCTCTACAATATTTCTGTTTGTGCATGTGCCTCATTATGGCGTTCTTCATTTGGTGTGTGTGCATTTCTGATGGGTGTCATCATTCATGGTTCCAGTGCATAACCAACATCCCCCACTAGATGGCTGTATGGAATGTCCCCCCTGGCAAATGCCTGATACAGCTGTGATGCATGCCAGATGTGGGAGTCATGATAACTGCCAAGACTGCCAGCACACATATTGATGATAATGCCATGGGCATTGCACATGACCAGGCAGTTGATGGAGTGATACCCCTTACAGTTGACATAGACTCTACCCTCCTCACTGGGTGGTGCTTTGATGTGCACATGAGTGCAATCTATGGCACCCAGTACCTCTGTGTAGTGTGCTACATGGTGGAAGAGATGTATATTGCTGGTCCTCTCCTCAGGGGTATAAATGTGCTCACTGGCATGTGTTAGCATAACATCCAGGAACTGGTGGAGTACCCTGGATGCAGATGCCTGTGAGATCCCCATGATGTCCCCAGTATGTCTTTGGAAAACACCTGGATCTTCTATTCTTAAGGCTACACATACCTTTGTTTCCACTGGGATAGGTTCACTTCTGTTGGCTCTGGATCTGAAGTGAGGATGGCAGAGCCCGATGAGTTCCTGTAGTATGTCCCTGTACACCCTGTAGTGCTCTACTATCTCCAGTTCATGTAGGCCCTGAAAGGTTACCCTGGGCCTTAACAGTCTTCTCCTTCTCAGTCTGGGCCTATTGTCAGCATCATCATCATCACTGACCTCAGCCTGTAGTGCATAGAAATGTAGCAGTGCAGCAGCAGCCTCTATCATTTTGTCTTTTAAAATTCCCAAGTGTGTACTGCAATGATGCAGAGTATGTGGGAAAATCAGATTGAAGGGTGTATGCATACTTTATGCTGGTCTGCTGCAGATGCAGACTGTGTGATTGGCTGACTATGATACATTCCACATGCTGAGTATCTTATTGAGGGGTTTGAATGGGCCAGTGTCAGTGGAACATGGCTTATCAGTCATTTATACTTGATTGGCTTTTCCAGGTTATTTTCCGCTTTTTTTATAAAATTTCTTCCACTGCTAAGCCCCGCAGCACTCACTGGAAATCCATGGAGCTAGTGTAAACTTTGCTGAGCAGAAAGGGCCCTCCCCTGTACACAGTCATGCTTAGCTTTTCTTTAACTAGAGAAAACACGTGTCACGAGGCTAAGCACAGCTTAGCAGTCTCAGGCACTCCCCTGCTTAACTGTGCTTTGATGAGTGCAAACAGGCACCGTTAAGCACCAATCAGCTTAAAGATGGTGTGACACACTGCCTTTTGATGTTAGCTATCTGTTCTCCCTACACCAACACAGTTTTTGCCCTACCATGGATAGTACCTACAGAACACACTGGTCCTTTTTGCTATTCAATAAACCTGGCTCCTTTACATACACCTAATTGCTTATACCCTGGATACAGCACTACAGCAAACCATATCTCCTTAGCTACCACTATAACCTGCCATTGTATGACACTGTATGCTGGGCACTATAATGCAATTACTTTGTCTACCTTAAATTTCATATTTTACACATTTTTTTGTTTTGTTACTAGCATGTTTGCACACTACTGCACATTGCTTAAACATGATATATCTATTAAAAAAAAAGATAAATTTTGATATGTCACATTACTTTTTAGTCTCAATAGCCATATATTTGGCCATTTGCATGGCTATTACCACGTATACAAGCTTTGTTTGGGCTTACAGCCCCTGTTTTAATTTTTAATTCCGGTACACGGTTACTAATCCCATACATTTTTCCTGCAGACACGGCACCTACATGGATGCCTTTCTGCTTCCTGGAGCACAAAATCATCTCATTTGCATGGTTTTCACTAGCATTTGAGATTATCTGCATTCAGCGGACACTTCTGTGTTCGCACGGTGCCTGCACACTCATGCACGCCAACAGCCCTGTTTCCTGGATCGCTCGGTGGTCATATTCTGTGTTCGGGCCACAACACTATTCCTACATGGAGAATTACTCCATGTAAGGTTTATTGAATTACCCCATGTTCTTTCAACCTTACATCCACAACAGTTAACGTTCCCATCCTAAAAAACATTACTTCTAGTATTTTTATACAACACACCCACTCTAAAAAAAATCAACTTTCACTTCCTAATTTCCATATTATGTGTCCACCCACAATTTTTCTGTTTGCAGTCTTTCTTCACTTGCCAGGAATCTTGCATCCTCTAGTAGAATAGCATCCACATCGCATTTATTACACTATTCCAGTATCCCCATCCTTTTTACAGTGCTAATAATTATTTGTCTTTCGACTTTTCCCGCTTAGGGGTCGCCACAGCGGAACTCCGGTCCGCTAATGATTGGTAGTGGATTTTTACGTACCGGGTTACCAGCCCTGATGCACAACCTTCAACGAAGGCATGCCCCATTCACGTATGCCTCCACACAGAAGACACTCTAAATGAGAATCGAACGGGACAACGTCTTGCTATGAGGCGACAACGCTACCGCAGCACCACCACCGCAACGCTTTAGAAAAGAAAAAGCAAGAATTAGGGGTATTTTCAGTAAATGTGAGCAGTATTATTATTTACAGTGCTAATAATACTGCTCACATTTACTGAAAATACCCCTAATTCTTGCTTTTTCGATTTTTTATGCTTAGGGGAAATATTTTTAAAGTTTTATTATCTTATTTTACTCTTTTCCCCTAGTGAATATTTTTCCTAGGCTTATGCTTATACTAATAATCCTTGATAATCAGAATCACACTAGAACTTCAAATATATATATATATATATATATATATATATATATATATATATATATATATATATATATAAATTAGTGTTATTCCCTTCTCCTAACCTCTCTTCCTGCATGCAGTCTCTCTCCTCATTTTTCCCTCTATATTTCTTTCTTCTTTTACAGTTTCTTCTTCACCCAGTTTACCCTCTTTTCCATCCTCCAGCCTGTTGTTGTGCTCTCTCAAGTATGTTTTCTTTTCTTTCCTCTTCTTTTTCATTATTTAGTGTTGGATCTTGACAATTCGCCCAAGTGTCCTTTTTTCAGAAAACCTGCATTCAGCCTTCTTGCTAGATGTCCCTTCCCCTTACATTGTATACATTGTGTCTTTGTCTTGTCAGAATGATTAATTAAATACAAAACATTTCCCCAAAAGAAACATGATTTAGGTTTGCCAGCACATATATTAACATCCCTCTATGACCACCCACAAAAATAACACTTTGCAAGTGTTTTACCATTTTTTCCACAATTCAGAACAACTTTGAAATGTCACCCTGCAGTCCATAAGCTTCTCTTATCACTACCTTTCACCATATTATCAACAGTTTTACACAGACCATGTATACTTTTTTAAAATCATGGTTTTTTTTTTTTTTTTTGGGGGGGGGGGGGGAGAAATGGTGAAAATGAGAAAAAAGAAGAAAATAATCAGATGTATAGTGACACTGACTTTAAAAGGCATTATGAAGTAACTGCCACTGTTCAGAATTGTATGTTTAATCCTCATAAAATAGTGTTTCTCCATCAACTATGAATACAAATGCTTGACTTCATATATACATCAAGGATGACAATACTAAAGAGCAGTAAAAGAATAAAAGCTATAATATTTAGCCAGGAATGTCAGCTCATACAAAACAAGAAATACAGGACTTTGTCATATGCAGTGTATGCAAACAATAATCATAACCTTAATAGAGAGATGCTGTCATGCCGATTCCAGATAGTAGCCATTTGAAATATTGGGACCTGCATGAGCATGAGCAAGTCGCATAATGCGGAGAGTTAATTGCTAAAATCTGGGCTTACCTATATGAAGTCAGAGGTTGCCAGTTCTCAGAATAATCACTTTTCTCTGAGATATGGTGTTCTTGGAGTTGTTATAACTAAAAAGATCAGTGGCATCAAAAATCTTAGATTTTTCAGGAGAGACTGGTAGCCCTGTCTGTGTATTCACTGTTTTACAGAGATCAATGTTTAGCCTTTAATGCCATGAAAGATCTCACACTACGTGATCTCCTATTGCTTTACAGAACTAATGGAACTAATAGCACATCAAATACCCAGTTAAAAGATGTAATCCTTCATCAGTAAATAAATAACACATTATTGTCATAGGTTCATATCCCAATTTATCCCTTGTCCCTGGAACAGACTTCCAGTATGTGTCAAGCAGAGTAGCAACCTTGTGACCTTCAAGACAAACTCAGATCACTGGAGTGGCATCCTCATATTCTCTCCATTCTATCTTATCTTGCCCTGCAGGAGGCTAGAGAGAAATTTGAAAAGAGTTTTTTTTGGCTAGGCTTGAAATGAACTGCAGACTGCTTACCTATTCCTTACCTATGAACTTATATGCATGTTCTGGGTGCAGGTTTGCCCCATATTGAAGGCTGCAGAGGGCTTGTCCCTCTGCAAAAAAAAAAAAAAAAGTTTAAGGGAAAAGAGTGATATTCAATATTTGCTCTTCTTTAGGATTGTCTGTCCTTTTTCTAAAAGTCTGGACTCAGCATTTCAAATCCTGACATTTCAAAAGGGAACCTTTCCAGATAGTCCATACATGTGCACTGAATATTCCATTTCAGAGGAACCATGTATATCGTATGTGTGAATTAACATTCCTGTTTCCCCAAAATAATCAAATAAAAAGCTCTAAAGAATCTGCATTAAACTAAAGCAAATATATCTATTTTTCCATAAATATGTGTTTATTAATCTTGCAACATGTAAAATGTCCAGTAGAAATGCTAAAATAAAAAAAATATATATATAATATATCTGCTCTCGAAATTCGTACACAATGGAAGTGTTCACCCTGAAATTAATAACCTGATGGACTCAGCCCCCCACCCCCACCCCACTTTCAGAGGTAAATGACTGAAACAGGAAAAGCATCATCCATTTTTAAACCCAAATAGGAAGGACTATAGACATTTGTACAAGTAAAGAGAAAGCACTTGCCAGAAGAGACAATCCTGGGGATTCAATAAACTCCATGTAGGCTTTGTGTGAAATCTACGCAGAATTTCCATGTTAGCACAATGATCAGGACCGCTAATTGCATATTCATAATGCTCATCGCATTTACATGAATAGGAGCAAGGTTTCATGGTCAGCAACTGTATTGCCAGCTAAGAAACTGTGCAGAGCAGCATGAGATCAGAAAGAAGAGGCATTTAAATCTGATTATAGGCAAACCTGCTCTGTGACATTGAGCAGGCAGCCATGATGACTAACAGGGTTGAAAATACTGCAATAGCAGCAGTAAGAACACAGCAAAGTAAGGTGTACTGAGTACAATGTATACCAAAACAATAATTGAGGGAAGGGTAAATGGCAGGGGCAACTAGAAGGAAAAGTATGCTGGGCAGGGACAGTATGCTGACGGAAATGTGCACAGACATGAATGATAGGAATGAATAAAGAGGAAGAGGGCATGGTAAACTTGGAAATGTCCCCGAGATAAGATATGTATGTACACTTCCAAGACAAGTCAGTAGCATAACATTGTGCTCATATGTAGATAGCACAGTACATACAGCTGCTTACGCCCTCTTAGCAAGTATATTATGACATAAACACACATGAGAGTATATATGCAACAGTCATACACAGTTACATGTCAATAGATGTGAATGGTTGTGATATAAACATCACCGACATGCTCACTGGAGAGGACACTTACCAAGGACAATATATACAATAGGTGGTATCTGCATACTCTGAAGTTCTGCAAAATGACTTGCTTGAATATGACTGACATGTCACCATAGCGCTTAACCAGTCAGGCATAAACAGTAACAGTCTCCTGGATGGATTTAGAAACAAACAAGCACAATCATGGACACTTTTAAAGTATTACAACCATTAACCTGCAATATTAACAGAACAGGTGAGTGTTCTGTAGTAACAGACATGTACAGCTGTAATGATCGTCAGTATTTTATAAGGGGAATTCACCAGCCCTTCCCA
>NC_056727.1:1032923375-1033028375 GCF_019279795.1 Protopterus annectens | reverse complement strand
CTAAATCCTGAACACACGGAACAGTGATTTTTTTCCCAGGGAAAAAAATTGCTGCTCCACAAAAAAAAAAAAAAAAAATTCAAACACAAAATAAAGTTGAGGCACTTTGCCCCCCACCCCCCTCTTGATGTGGAAGGCTGTGCCCCCCACACACCCCCTACTTAAATATACCAATTCCAAGATCACACCACAGTGGAGGAAATGGCAAAGTCCTAAAAACGGCTCAGTGATGTTTTTCCCTGTGAAAAAAAATTGCTGTTCCATGTGTGCAGGATTTAGTGCTTTCAATGTTAAAGGGTCAGTTAAAGAGCGTTCGCTCTTTTAATCATTCAAGGTTATAATATAGACCTTATTAAATACGTCATCACAAAGTGCATCACTGAGAAGCTGATTTGAGTGGATAATGACAAAGTATTAGCACACGTGATTTGAATTTCAGGAATTCAACTCAGACTTGTGAAGTAGCAATTTCCACTGGTGGTCACTGCCAAACTGTGCACAAATGGGGACATACAGTAACTGATCTGATTGAGGTTAACTGTAAAATACATCTGTTTGTCATTAATGTTTCATGCATGAGGCTTGCATGATATGTTTTGGGAGAAATTGCTAACAGATAGTATGATTTGCGTGTTGTCATCTATCTTTGAAATGTTAGGGCCAAAGAATTATTACATGAATCACTGCAAGATTAGCCTTCCCTGTTTGTGCGACATTAAGTGCTGAACAAACACTGTTCTCCTTCATGCAAACAGGGTCAGTGGTGATATGTGGCTGCCAGCACTCTGGACAGTTCTGAATGCGGAAAATAGAGCTATTGCCTATATTTCTCTGTGACACAGGATGTAAGAGCAGTAAACTCCTTGTCACTACACAGGTGAGCAGCCAGGGTTCAAATACAAAGATTCTCTCTCTGTCTCTCTCTCTTTTTTTTTTTTTTTTTTTTTTTTTTTTTTTTTTTTTTTTACAAATGACGTCTGGGATTTCATTAGTTAGTTAAATGTCATCAGGACTGCAAATGTGACTATTAGTGGCTTCCTTAAATTTTTTCCCAAATTGTGTCAGTAAGGCCTACCTCAGTACACTTGTACAACTACTAGCTGTTTTGTAGGCCTCACTGAGAATTGCAAGTTAAATACTTGTATAGCTTGCTAAAAATAACAAGGGGTATTTCGTCTTTTGAAATAATTTGTATGTCTGTGCAGATATGCTATTTATGTAGGGCTGGATATCCTGAAAATTGTATGCAGTGTGCTTCTTCACAGTAAGGGCAGTTTCCACATTATATAAAATGAACATTTCATCCATCATCCTACTAAAGATAATACAGTATATTCTGAAGAGATACAGAAGGTCTTGACAGAAAGAGCTGTACAGGATGCAGGATGTACTGTCCTGGACATTCATGAACATCCTAATGGCATGTTTTGTTGTTATAAAGTGTTTTCTCAATCAGAATATGTCCTGCTCTGTGGCATGAATTGCATGAGATAAGGCCAGAGGATATATAGAGTGACGATAATTAATACAGCCATATATATCTATTTGAAGAAGATGTGGGACATCTGAAATATAATGGTGCCACTTGAGAATTGATTTTTAACAGTTGTATCAATTGCAGACTGCCTTACAGTTTACTTGATACCCAGCTGTATCATATTTATGTAGGAAAAGTGGTAGACAGATGGACAGGCAACAGATACCAGGAAAGAGTCCCCTGTTTACAGTCCCTAAGAGCATCTCCTACTGTTGGGTTATGAGCCTTGACAAGATGCAAATGTACTTTTATACATCTGATCATTACCAGAACATGACACACAATGAATCCTACAGCAGATTTTGAAACCATGCACACACCAGGAACATTGATACCATATTGAATGAATGTCACCTGTTGGTATTACCCATCAGCAGAGTCAGGACAGTATGCAGAAGCCATGAGATGACCTTTATATTCATCAGCATAATAGATACAAATATTTAAAGAGTGGAGGGAGTGAAGTGGTTAACACAACTCCAGATGGACATACACATAACAATGTTTAGTTTAATGAAATATTCATGGACATGTTTTGGTGTGTTCTCATTATTAACCTGCCATGCTGTGTAACATAAAGTGACTGATATAGGAGTAAAAAAATATTAGGAGAGGGACAACAGCCTTATGACAAGCGCAACAAGGTTGGATAAATATATCATAGTTGTGGGGATGGATTTCTTTTTGAATACTCTTTTTAGACCAATATTCAGTATATCTTCATGAGAACTCATAACTATGGCAGATGTTAAGATGTGTGTGATTAAAAATACTATAAACATATCACATCACACTAAGAAATGATATGAGATACATCTGGAATTGACCCCTTGATGCTGTTGGCAATACAATCTTCAGTCAAGCGATTTATTTCAAAACTCCACAAAAGAAGTTACACTTTTTTACATCCATCAGTCTAAGAACTGAGTAACTGTTTCAAATTACTGCATTTACTCTGCTTTATCTCTGTGTTCCTTTAGTGCAGTGAGTTTAAGAAGTATTGCACAGAGATAACAGGACTAGTGCGGCCGATATCAAATAATCACCAGGTTTTCCCATAAGATGTGAACAGCCATCCATTACTGCTTGGCATTGGTGCACAATGCCAAACTCTGAGCAAGTGCAGTGGAGAGAAATAAAAGCTTTTTTATAGGCCATTTCTGACCATGCATATTGTCTGTGATTCTATGTTTTGTTCAGATTAAATGTGTGAAAATGGGGTTGATTGTTTGCAAGTAGTGAAATGGAGAGGAAAGTAGTGGAAGAACAAAGGGGAACAATACAGGCTTTTGCAGGAGAAGATTTGGAGAGAACCACAGCTATCCAATTCTCTGCCTCAGTAATGTGCACAGGTAGTCAGAATTTGATGAATTTGCACTGTTACCACAGCATATATGGGTGACAAAAATGCAATGATGCTGTATAGCTACAAGGACCTAATTAAGTGTGCCAAGAAGGCACATATTCAAAGTGGAGAGCTTTGCATAAGACAAAAAAAATGTGGGACAGGTGCCCTTTTTTCAAAAAGAGAGAAATGTTGGGGAAAGGACCTAGGAATGTGAGGATCAGATAGGTAGGGTAAGTGAGGAAGCAAGTGCAGACAAACAGGACATACACAAAAGACAAAGGGATGGTGAGGGACACAAAATGTCTGGAAGCCACCATGATTCAGAATTGGTATAGAACATTGGAGGCACATGCCTGTCAAGTGTGGCAACAGGGAGAATCTAGTCCTTACCCTCAGAACTGTCAACATTGTCCCCTTCCTCGGTTGTCTATAAGACTGATTGATATGGGAGTCTTTTTAGAAGTACCTTCTCTACTAGGCTGATGTAAGTACCAAGGCCATTCTATTAGATCTCACAACATCCCTTGCAGCTCCTGGTGGATGACATAATCAGTGAATCACTGCCTACAACAGTACTCCCGGATATTACCACTGTACCACCAGCCAAGGCACTGCTACCTGATGAGGATGGATCAGGTAGGGCAGGGTTTGTGAAGGCAATACTGACAGTTTGCATCCCAGAGGTGCAGGGTGTTGTTGTGGCAGTCAGAGGAGGGTTGGCAGGCTGAGCTTCAACAGTTGACCCACAACCCTGTACTGAAATGCATTTTTTGTTTGCAGAAATGCAAGACATCAAAGTAGTAATTTTCCAGCTACCCCAAAAATAGAAAGTTAATGTGTGGGGTGAAACAAAAAAAGAAAAGAAGCAATTAGAACCATAATATGCCATATTTATTCTTTATTACAATAAATGACCATTTATTATTATCCTAGCTATAGAGCTTTCATATTCCCCAAAAATGATTGTGAACTGTTACAAGTAGTCCTTGGAATATGTACATATACCATAGATGCTTTCAAACATAATACATGGCATTAAAGCCAATATTGTTGCATTTCAACTCTAAAAATAATACTTGTTGAATGTAAATCTATAGGTTAGTTGTGGGTGTTGAACTAACTCATACAATACAATACTGCACTTGACTAATACAATCACCAACAGCAACATAAGAAAGTATGCATGCTTTCTACTACAATTAAGATATGCATTATGAAGTTACTACTGATTTATGGAATCAGAATAATTAATACAATCAGGGTGAGTTGTGCTGCAGACAAGCCCATTGCTTCTTAGAGCCTTGCCAGTCTCTTGGCATGTGCCTCCCTGTTTGCTGCAATTTCTTCTGCAGCTGTGAAATACAGAATGAGAGAAGAAGAGACAAGAAAGCATTATGCACAACCATATTGGCTAACTACATTATTCCATATAATTTCAAGTTGCATTGATCTGTATACTTACACATCTGGGGTTTTAGCAGTTTTAAACTCATCCAGCCACTGGTTGAGTTGTGCCTGCTTGTGCCTCTTAAGGTCACTGTTGCGGTGCCTGCATTGCTTCCCAGTGTGTGGTATGCCAGTCACCCTGGAGACAGTCTTGGTTAGGCTGTCCCAAGCCTTATCGTTGTACTGAGACCCAGTATAGTCTACCCTGCAGCATCTTCCAGCTATGATGCTTGAGGAGTGCATCAAAAATTTTGGACTCCTACACACCTCATCTCTGTGCCCAGAATTTGGCTACATCATCCCTACGTCTGCATATATCACCTAACAACAGTAACAATGGTTTCCTGCCAAATTGTGATATTGTGTTTTAAGACCAGTGTGCAAACACACACAGAACTATGCCAACTGCATTTGCATGATGGTAAGGAAAAGGAGACATTGACAAGCAAAGACGAAGGGATTTTATGAAACAGCAATGATGATGTGAAACTTGGCAGTGATCTTTGGCATGTGTGATGCTGTACCTGGTCACACTTTGTCCAGTTGTCAACACTGAAATGCTCAATGCTTGGATTTTTTAAGTCCTGATTTTAGAGGGGGTCAATGAGATGACTTGGCACATAATTTGCTGAGAGTTACACACTGTTAAAAGTAATTTGCACAAGGTAGGATCAAATCTATGTAAAAGGGAAGTCATCCATTTCCATACAGGGAACTATTTCTGATTGCCACAGAAGAAATGTTTGGAGAATATCTTCATTAAAGGCATACAGCATAAAGGGTGACTGATGCTACACTTCAACCAGGCCTGTATGAGTGTGACATTAAAAGGTCTGGCTGTTGCATTCTCAGCTGTGATGCAGAACTAATGTCCGATAATATACTGGAAACAGACTTGCTTGACTTTAGTAATAGAGTTTAGAGTCATGATAAATATCTCACAATACATTCTGTTTTGGAGTTATAATTGGGCTATGGGAAAGGTGTAGATAATGATCAGTAAACTATTGTGTTCATCAAAGATATGTACCTGCATTTTTCTTTACATAACCATCATTGCCATGCTAAACTAGTTATACACATAATCATCTGGGTTCATATTTTACTCATTAATGAGTTATGATATATTCAAAAGTATGTATATGTAAACAGTAATGATACACTTCTGTCACTCAACCTACTGTACATAGCTATTAGTATCTAGCATTACCTTTATAATCAAAGTGTTGGGAGCAATGACAGTGTGACACCCTTACTAAAATATAGTTTTCTGGATTTTACCCCTGGCTTACCTGTGTTATGACCATGAACTCACTCCATTTACATCTGGTACCACAGGGAAAGCTATACAGTAAGTATATTTTCTCCAAAAAGTACTGTCTGTAGTGCTGACAGCCAAACATCACAGCTGAGCCTGTTTGCATGGAGGAAGGTGCATCAAATTATATTTTTCACTTTTTCATTAATCAGTGAACTGTGTTTGCACTGAGGTAAGTAATGCACAAATGGAAAAGGCAACAGTGGACAAATTACTTGTGTAAGTACTCATTATGAGCCATCTCACTAAAAATATCTACTGTGAGATTTGAGCACTGCTTTATCTCTGTTCTCTCTTCCATAGCTCACTGTGTTTACACCAGTTATCAAAGACCCAGTCAGATGACAGGTGGTATTCTGCAGTCATTGTCATCCATTGTGCTGATAGCAGCACAATGCCAGTAAGTATGTTTGCATGCTATAAGGAAAATGAAATTATAGTTTCCCTTTTTCCTTAAGCAGTGGAGCATGTTTGCACAATGCCACACACATGCTAAGGCAAAAAAGTAAAACAAAATAAGAAAAGACAAAAAAGGGAAACAACGCTTAAACAATTAGACAGCTCTGGATTTGAACAATCAGACTGTTGCACTTACATGACACATTTGTACTGGGTTCAATCTCTTCGCTGCAAACATAGCATTGCAAAAGTAATCAAATAATGTGCAAGCAAACAATTCACATTTCCTATCCAGTATTAAACAACTCATACAGATGGGCATTCTCAGCTGATTATACATGTATAGATAACATATCTGGTGGAATGAGTGATCACATGACATTTATGAATATGTTTGCAAAATTGCAGCTCTGCTTTCTCTTTGTATTCTGGGAATCCTTCCCTTACCTCTGCTTTACTGTCAGACATGAGATCTCTAGTGCATATCCTCACATTTTTCTTTCAAGGTGTGATATAAATGCATGACAAAGAACTGCAGTTTTCAGCAATGGCAGGAAACTCTGCTACTATGCTAAAGAAATATGCATGCATGTTGCCTGGCTTTGTTTAAAAGCTCACTGCAGTTAATTCCACACTTTATAAATGTATTATCACTGATGCTTCCACTTTGGGGAAGGGTGTGAGTGAGTTTAATCAGACTAATCATTGACAGTTGCAAGCCATTAGCACCTAACAATAATATATGGGCCACAATATGTTTATATCTGCTACACAAAGTCAAAATTAGGTATTCAGCAATTCTGAGTTCACACCTAATTTGCATATTAGGAGTGCTCAGAGAGCTGAATCCACACTATACAAAGGTAACCATGCAGCTAGGAAACTTGAAGGTGAGGAGACTGTTTTGAGACAGAGAAGATTGTGACAGCTATTTCTTTGAAGGAGATTTTTTTCTGCAAAGAAGCATATATTTTGATTAGCTATGTTTCTCTTATTCAAGTACATTTACATTGTAACATTAACAATGTATTTGTATATGAAGTAGAAAAATAAAGGTTGATTTGTATGCACTTCTTATACTTCATTGCTGGCACAGGCCATTATTGCAGTGCTTTACATGTGTGAGAAGGGAAGTTTATGCTTACACCACAGTATGTTGTTAACATTTCCGTTTATAATTTCACCTGATATTGGAGACAATAGTATTGTGTTTTACATCTAATGCAAGGGGTGTACATGTGGCTAACAGTGGTTTTAGGCTTCTCAGATGTCCCATGACAACCTCCACAGCAGTGACTCTGGCCATAGCCAAAGTGTGGTTGAGGTGCCAAACAAAAGAGTTGGTAGGGGTGCTCAAGGGGAAACTTGTTGTCCACCTCCCACCTGATGCAGGTGTGTCATTATGTGCCACTCAACATATGTATAGGGCCACCATGGAGACATAGGCACATTCCACTAGGGCCTCCAAGGACGTGATTAGGGTATTAGATGTGGCATAATCTGATGCGCATGACTACCTCCACCAGATATCAAAGCCATGGTAAATGCTGTGGCTGCCAGCACACACATTCTAGATGATGCCTTAGCATTCCACAAGGACCTGCTGTTAATGAAGTGGAACCTCTTTCTGTTACTGTAGATGCCTCCCAGTTCCCTGGGTGATGATTTGATCTCAATGCGGGTGCAGTTTATGACACCCAAGATTTCAGAGAGATGTGATATGGGGTAGAACTTCATCATAGCTCTAGCACTATCCTTGGGGGAGTGGGGGATAGTGCATGAAAAATAAATATAATCACTGGCATGCTATAGAATAACATTCACAAACTGGGGTAGGATCCTGGATGTGGATGCCTGTGACACCCCTAAAATGTTCTCTATGGGTCTCTGAAAGGCTTCTGCAGCTAAAATGCTAGGTGCTTCATATACCTTTGTCTCAATTGGCATTGGTTCCTCTCAGTTTGCTTGGGGTCTCAGGTGAGGACGACAGAGGTTTCTGAGTTCCTGGAGTGTGTCTCTACCCACCCTGCAATACTTTACTATTTCTACTTCATACAGTTCATGAAAAGTTAAACGTGGTCTAAATGCTCTTGTCATGCTTCCCTGATGTCTAGCAGCAGCAGCAGAAGCATAGACTTGAGTCTGTTGCACAGACTCTTAATCTCAGCAGCAGCCCCTAACATTATTTCTTTCATGTGTAGTTTCTGAGGCTGTATTCCAAAAGGTTTTGGAGAACAGCACAGATGGCTACAAGAAATGTGCACAATTACTTTACAACTTGCTGAATAGCTCCACCATCTTGAATTGATTGAGTAGCATATAATTCAGCTACGTATGCAGTAATTAGCATGCCACAATGTCTACATGGTTTGTATGGCTCTACATGTCTTGTAGAGCCATTTACTGAATACAAATCAGTGTGCTATCATGTGTGCATAACACCATGATGCAAACATGGCATGACAATGCCTTGTAGGGTTATTGAATCCAGCCCATTGTCTTACATTTACAGGGTGCTTAGCAGACTGAATTTCTAAAACAGGTCTTATATGGAATTCTGTCTCTCACTTGGAGCTGTGTAGCTCCTATTTGACTTCTAATTAAATATACACCTGCATTTTTCTTTACATAACCATCATTGTCATGCTAAACTAGTTATATACATAATCAGCTAAGGTTCATATGTCAGTCAGTAATGAGTTATGATAGCTACAAAAGTATGTGTGTATATATATATATATATATATATATATATATATATAAGCAGTAATGATATATTTCTGTCACACAACCTACTGTACATAACTATTGGTATCTAGTATAAACTTTATAATCCAAGTTTTGGGAGCAATGACAGTGTGACACCCTTACTAAAATGTAGTTTGCTGGATTTTACCCCTGGCTTACCTGTGTTATGACCATGACCTCACTCCACTTACACCTGATACCACAGGGAAAGCTATGCAGCAAGTATATTTTCTCCACAAAGTACTGTCCACAGTGCTGACAGCCAAACATTACAGCTGAGCCTGTTTGCATGGAGGAAGGTGCATCAAATTACATTTTTCACGTTTTCCTTAATCAGTGAACTGTGTTTATGCTGAAGTAGACAATGGACAAATGGAAAAAGCAATAATGAATACATATTATTTGTGTAAGTACTCAATATGACCCCGGTCAATAAAAATATCTGTTGTGAGATTTGAACTCTGTTTTATCTCTCTTCTCTCTTCTATAGCTCTCTATATTTACACAAGTTGTCACAGAGCCAGTCAGCTGGCAGGTGGAATTTTTGCAGTCATTCTCATCCATGGTGCTGACTGCAGCACAAAGCCAGTAAGTATGTTTGCACTCTAAAAGGAAAGTGAAATTATCCCCCCCCTTTTCCTTAAGTAATGGACCATGTTTGCACAATGCCATATGCCACACACATGCTAAAGGCAAAAAAAAAAGTAAAATAATATAAAAAAAGACAAAAAAGGGAAACAAAGGTTAAACAATTAGAAAACTCTGGATTTGAATAATCAGACTGTTGCAGTTACACAACACAGTTGTACTGGGTTCTCTCTCTTTTCTACAAACACAACTTTGCAATAGTAATCAAATATTGTGCATACAATTTATCTTTCACATCCAGTATTAAACAGTTCATACAGTTGGGAATTCTCAGCTGATTGTACATGTATAGATAACATATCTAGTGGAATGAGTGATCACACAATATTTTGTAATATGTTTGAAGAATTGCAGCTCTGCCTTCTCTTTGTATTTTAGGAATCCTTCACTTATCTCTGCTTCACTGTCAGACAAGAAATTTGTAGTGCATATCCCCTTATTTTTCTTTCAAGGTGTGATACAAATATATGACAAAGAACAGCAGCTTTCAGGAATGGCAGAAAACTCTGCTACTGTGCTAAAGAAATATACATGTCAGTTGATTGGCTTTGTATAAAAGCTCACTGCAGTTAGTTCCACATTTTATAAATGTATCCTCACTGAAGCTTCCACTTCAGGGAAGGGTGTGTGTGAATTACTGTGTTCTGCTTTAATCAGACTAATCATTGACAGTTGCAATCCATTAGTACCTAACAATGATGTAGGGGCTACACTATGTTTATATCTACTACACAAATTCAAAATTAGGTATTCAGCAATTCTAATGAGTTCACACCTAATTTGCATCTTCAAAGTGCTCCGAGGGCTGAATCCATACTATACAAAGGTAACCATGTAGCTAGAGAATTGAAGGTGAGGAGACTGTTTTGAGACAGTGAAAGGCTGTGCCAGCTATTTCTTTGAAAGGAGTTTTTTTCTGCAAAGAAGCACATATTTTGATTAGCTATGCTTCTCTTATTCAAGTACATTCACATTGCAACATTATCCATGTATTTATATATGCAGTAGAAAAATAACGGTTGATTTTTATGCATTTTTTTATACTTCACTGTTAGCACAGGCAGTTCTTGCACTGCTTTACATGTGTGAGTTGGGAAGTTTATGCTCACACCACAGTATGCTGTTAAAATTTCCTTTTATAATTTCAGCTGATATTGGAGACAATAGTATTGTGTTTCACATCTAATGCAAGGGGTTTCCATATGGCTAACAGTGGTGTTAGGTTTCTCAGACATCACATGGCAACCTCCACAACAGTGACTCTGGCCATAGCCGAAGTGTGGTTGGGGTGCCAAACAAAATAGTTGGTAGTGGTGCTCAGGGGAGACTTGTCCACCCTCCACCTGATGCAGGTGTGTCATTTTTTAACACTCAACATATATATAGGGCCACCATGGAGACACAGGCACATTCCACTAGGGCCTCCAAGGACATGGTTAGAGGATTAGATGTGGCACAATCTGATGTGCATGACTACCTCCACCAGATGTGGAAGTCATGGTAACTGCTGCAGCTGCCAGCACACACATTCAGGAAGATTCCCTAGCATTACAAAAGACCCTGCCATTAATGAAGTGGAACCTCTTTCTGTTACTGTAGACCATTCCCTGTTCCCTGGGTGGTGATTTGATCTCAGTGTGGGTGCAGTTTATCACAACCAAGACTTCAGAGAAGTGTGATATGAGGTAGAACACCTGCATAGCTCAAGCTCTATTCTAGGTGGATGGGGGGAGGGCGTGTAGAAAATATATATCATCACTGGCATGTTGTAGCATAACATTTAGGAATTGGGGTAGGATCCTGGTTGCTGATGCCTGTGGCACCCCAAGAATGTCCCCTGGCTGTCTCTGAAAGGTTTTTGTAGCTAAAATATCAGGTGCTTCATATACCTTTGTCTCCACAGGCATTGGTTCTCCTTGGTTGCTCTGGGTCTCAGGTGAGGACAACAGATGTTGCAGAGTTCCTGGAGTGTGTCTGTACCAACCCTGTAGCACTTTAACATTTCCACTTCATACAGACCATGAAAAGTTAAATGTGGTCTAAATACCATTCTCCTGCTTCCCTGATGTCTACCAGCAGCAGCAGAAGCATAGACTAGAGCCTGTTACATGTACACTTTCACAGTAGCAGCAGTAGCAGCAGCCCCTAACATTATTTCTTTCCTGTGTAGTTTCTGTGTCTGCATTCCAAAAGGTTTTGGAGAACAGCACAGATGGCTACAAGAAATGTGCATGATTACTTTATAGCTTGCTGAATAGCTCCACCAATTTGGATTGGTTGGTTAGCATATAATTCAGCATTTTATGCAGTAATTAGCATGCCACAATGTGCACTTGGTTTGTGTGGCTCTGCACTTCTTTTAGTGCCATTAACTGCATACAAATTAGCATGCTATCATGTGTGCATAGAGCCGGGATGTGAGCATGGCATGGCAGGGCTGTGTAAGGCTTATTGAATCCAGCCCACTGTCTTACTTTTACATGGTGCTTAGTAGACTGCCTTTTTAAAACAGGTCTTATACTGAATTCTGTTTCTCACTTGGAGCTGTGTATCTCCAATTTGGACTTCTAATTAAATATGCACCTACATTTTTCTTTACATAACTATCATTGCCATGCTAAACTAGTTATACACATAATTATTTATGGTTCATATGTCAGACATTAATGGTTATGGTAGCTACAAAAGTATGTATATGTAAGCAGTAATGATACATTTCTGTCACACTACCTACTGTACATAGCTATTGGCATCTAGTACTACCTTTATAACCAAAGTTTTGGGAGCAGAGACAGTGTGACACCCTTACTAAAATGTAGTCTGCTGCATTTTACCCCTGGATTACCTGTGTTATGACCATTAACTCACTCCACTTACACCTGGTACCACAGGGAAAGCTATGCAGCAAGTATATTTTCTCCACAAAGTACTGTCCCGAGTGCTGACAGCCACACATCACAGCTGAGTCTGTTTGCGTGGAGGAAGGTGCATCAAATTACATTTTTCACTTTTTCCTTCATCAGTGAACTGTGTTTGCATTGCGGTAGGCAATGCACAAATGGAAAAAGAAAAAGTGAATACATATTGCTTGTGCAAGTACTCATTATGACCCCTCTCACTAAAAATATCTGCTGTGAGATTTGAACTCTGCTTTATCTCTGTTCTCTCTTCTATAGCTCACTGTATTTACACAAGTTGTCACAGAGCCAGTCAGCTGACAGGTGAAATCTCTGCAGTCATTTTCTTCCATAGTGCTGACTGCAGCACAATGCCAGTATTTATGTTTGTACTCTATAAGGAAAGTGAAATTATGTTTTCCCTTTTTCCTTAAACAATGGAGCATATTTGCACAATGCCACATGCCACACACATGCTGATGGCAAAAAAGTAAAATAAAATAAAAAAAAGACAAAAAAGGAAACAAAGTTTAAACAATTAGCTCTGGATTTGAACAATCAGACTGTTGCACTTACATAACACAGTTGTACTCGGTTTTCTCTCTATGCTACAAACACAACATTGCAATAGTAGTCTAATAATGTGCATACAAACACTTTACATTTCATATCCAATATTAATCAATTCATACAGTCAGGCATTCTCAGCTGAGTGTACATGTATAGATAACATATCTAGTGGAATGGATGATCACACAATATTTATGAATATGTTTGCAAAATTGCAGCCATGCCTTCTCTTTGTATTCTGGGAATCCTTCCCTTATCTCTGCTTTACTGTCAGACATGAAATGTCTAGTGCATATCCCCTCATTTTTCTTTCAAGGTGTGATATAAATACATAACAAGGAACAGCAGTTTTTAGCAATGGCAGGAAACTCTGCTAATATGCTAAAGAAATATACATGTGGGTTGTTTGGCTTTGTTTAAAAGCTCATTGCAGTTAGGTTCATCCTATGTTGCCTCTAGTACAAGAGGTTTAAGGAATCACACAGTGCAAAGTCTAGTATTGCTAGATTTTTTTTTGTTTTTTTTAAACACTTTGTAAATGTATCTTCACTGATTCTCCCACTTCAGGGAAGGGTGTGTGTGAATTACTGTCTTTTTCTTTAATCAGACTAATCATTGACAGTTGCAGGCCATTAGCACCTAACAATGATATAGGGACTACACATTTAGATCTGCTACACACAGTCAAAATTAGGTATTCAACAATTCTAATGAGTTTACAACTAATTTGCATATTTAGAGTGCTCAGAAGGCTGAATCCATACTATACAAAGGTAACCATGTAGGTAGGGAAGTTGAAAGTGTGACAACTATTTTTTGAAGAAGATGTTTCTGCAAAGAAGCATATATTTTGATTAGCTATGTTTGTCTTATTCAAGTACATTTACATTGCAACATTAACAATATATTTATATATGCAGAAGAAAAAATAAAGTTTGATTTGTATGCATTTCTTATACTTCACTGTTGGCACAGGCAGTTCTTGCAGTTCTTTACATGTGTGAGATGAGAAGTTTATGCTTACACCACAGTATGTTGTTGACATTTCCTTTTACAATTTCTTCTGATATTGGAGACAATAGTGTTGTATTTTACATCTAATGCAAGGGGTGTACATATGGCTAACAGTGGTGTTAGACTTTTCAGGTGTCTCATGGCAGCCTCCACAACAGTGACTCTGGCCATAGCCAAAGTATGGTTGAGTTGCCAAACAAAGGAGTTTGTAGGGGTGCTCAGGAGAGGCTTGTTGTTTGCCCTCCAACTGATGCAGGTGTGTCATTATGTGCCAGTCAACATATGTATAGGGCCATCATGGAGTCATAGGCACATTCCACTAGGGCCTCCAAGGACGTGATTAGAGGATTAGATGTGGCACAATCTGATGTGCATGACTACCTCCACCAGATGTGGAAGTCATGGTAACTGCTGCGGTTGGCAGCACACACAAGATTCCATAGCATTACACAAGACCCTGCTGTTAATTAAGTGGAACCTCTTTCTGTTACTGTAGACCCTTCCCTGTTCCCTGGGTAGTGATTTGATCTCAGTGCGGGTGCAGTTTATCCTACCCAAGACTTCAGAGAAGTGTGATATTGGGTAGAACTCCTTCATAGTTCTACATCTATCCTCGTTGGGGGAAGGGGCATGTGGAAAATATATATCATTGCTGGCATGCTGTAGCATAACATTCTGGAATTGGGGTAGAATCCTAGATGTTGATGCTTCTGACACCCCTAGAATATCCCCTGTGGGTCTCTGAAATATTCCTGTAGTGAAAATGCTAGGTGCTTCATATACCTTTGTCTCCACAGGCATTGGTTTCCCCTCACTTTGCTCTGGGTCTTGGGTGAGGACAACAGAGGTTGCAGAGTTCATGAACTGTGCCTGTACCCACCCTGTAACACTTTATTATTTCCACTTCATACATACCATGAAAAGTTAAACGTGGCCTAAATATGCTTCTCCTGTTTGCCTGATGTCTATCAGCAGCAAAAGAAGCATAGACCTGAACCTGTTGCACATACACTTAAACAATAGTAGCAGCAGTAGCAGCCCCTAACATTATTCCTTTCCTGTATAGTTTCTGTGGCTGTATTCCAAAAAGTTTTGAAGTACAGCACAAATGGCTACAAGAAATATGGACAATTACTTTATAGCTTGCTCCACTAGCTTCGATTAGTTGATTAGCATGCAGTTCAGCTGTTTATGCAGCAATTAGCATGCCACAGTGTGTACCTGGTTTGTGTGACTCTACACATTTTGTAGAGCCATTTACTGATTGCAAATCAGTGTGCTATCATGTGTGAATAGAGCTGTGATGCAAACATGGCATGATAAAGTCATGTAGGGCTTATTGAATCCAGCGCACTGTCTTACTTTTAGAGGGTGCTTAGTAGATTGCATTTTCTAAAGCCATCTTATACTGAATTCTGTTTCTCACTTGGAGCTGTGTATCTGCTATTTGGAATTCTAAATAAAACACAGTCAGAATTTGGTATATCTCTTTAGTTACGGGTAATAATATGACCAAAATCTGTTGTTTATAATAATGTTACATGTCTGCTTAAATACATATATTTGTATTCCCCTGTACCAGTTTAAATATACCTGTATATTTATTTTACATAGCGTATTGATTCATTTTATTTATTTCAAGTAAACAGATTTTTAGTCATGTTTAAATGGTTGCAGCTACCTTTTGAAAAATTACAGCCAGATTGCTGACACCATAAAATATATAATAATCTATTACGATAAAGTCAAGGAATGAGGTATTGATGTTAGAGACATATCATTAACCCTTCCTGGAAAACAGTGTGTGTGTATATTTGTGTGTGTGTGTGTGTGTGTGTGTGTGTGTGTGTGTGTGTGTGTGTGTGTGTGTGTGTGTGTGTGTGTGTGTGTGTGTGTGTGTGTGTGTGTGTGTGTGTGTGTGTGTGTGTGTGTGTGTGTGTGTGTGTGTGTGTGCATGTACCTGTGTGCAGGATAATCTTGTCCAAGTTTCGTTTAGTGCTGGTAAGACTGCTTTGGAAGGCACTGAACTGTATCAGAGGTGAATTCATTATTGGGGAACAAGTGATAGAATCATATCAGTCTATTGATAACCATTAAATCAAATGCAGACTGACTGAAAGACTATGCCAAAACAACTTTCAGCAAACATTGGAGGTCATTTTCTTTCGGTGTGTGTGTGTGTGTGTGTGTGTGTGTGTGTGTGTGTGTGTGTGTGTGTGTGTGTGTGTGTGTGTGTGTGCATGTGTGTGTGCGTAGGACTAATCCCTCCTACACTGCCCACCCACCAAAATTAGATATACCTACTTTGAGGTCAAACAGCATTAGATAAAATAGAAAACTTCACTGTTACTGCATGTTATTTGAACAGTATTTCCTCAATCTAGTGGTATTTGACTTAATGGTTCTTGGTAGCTCAATATTCCTAGTAATTGTAAATCCAATCTGACACTGTACATTGCTAAGTTTATCTGAGTTTAGTATGCGATGTCTAATATCAAAAGCAACATTGCACATTTACCATATACTGTTAATAATAGCATCAACTCCTATATTATTTGATGCCAGTGAAGTGGATTTAAAGCCTAAATCATCACATATAAATTGACAACAATGGTGTATATTGTGACATTGTAACTCTATCCATAACAAATGGTTAGTACATGAAAGGCCTTGATCAGAAGACAAGGGATGCTTAATGCTTTCATATTTGACAAAGTACCACAATATGTTGTCCAACATTCATAATATTTTTGCATTACTAAGAATCCAGACATATAGCAACTAGTCCCCACTATCTTCAGTCCAATTGTCAAGTAGATATAGCAATACAAATAGTTAAGAACTGTATGCGAAAGAGTAATGACAAAATAAGCTTTGTCATTTTGAAATGCTGAAATATAAATATGCTCAGCACAGGAACTTGGTCTCTAACCAGATCAATTATTGATGGGCACAAGGTTGCAGAGCAGATTATATATGTCATCTATACTGATGTCTAAAAATAAGTATGAAGTAAAGAATAAAAGATGTTGGAAAGTTGTCAGCAGAGACATAATTACTTATGTGATAGAAAAAGCACAAGGCTACCAGCTTTATAGTTTATAGAGAAAATTAAGAATCCAAAAGCTATGGAACAACCCATTAGAATATTTTTAACTCGGTGTACCATGGTTGAGGAATTTACCAAGTCTGTTTGCACTGCACTTCAGTTTTTCCTTTTAAAATAGTTATTTTTTAACTAGAGGTTAATTTTGAGACACAGCTTCAGAAATGTCTCTTTGCTGCTCTTGACCCTCAGTGAAGTAGGCAGTAAAGTAACTGAATCACAATCTTGTTTAGCCCATGGAGAGGGTAGTAAGCAGTAATGAAGAAATTAAAGATATTTGTACAAGCTAAATACATTGAATTTTGATGTCTAAGAAGATAAGCAACACGTGTCATAGTTAGTTCTGTTACAAGAAATTGAAGATTGTGAAAACTGAGGTTTCTGACATAGATGATTAAGGATTTATGATTGCCTTCTGCCTATGAGGCTATCTTGACTTCAAATTGGCTTTATTGGGCTTAACTATCCTTCTTAGTTGCCTGTTTCATTTGATGAGAGGGTTGATGATATCTTTATGGGAGTTACACTTCCTGATTTTAGCCATCAATTTTTTCCACAATTTCTGATTTTAGCCATCACTTTTTCCTTTTGTTATATATATTTTTTTATCTGGGATGCCAGCAGGGTGGTTTGGTTTTGGAGTTAGTTTTGGGCTTACTTCTGGTAGATACAGCAGCCCCTCTGCAGCCATTTACATGGTTGTAGAGAATATCTTTGAACAATTCTGCATAGGCTGCTGTGTTCTCTAGATTTGGAAGGGCATTGAAGTTTGACAACTGCTTAATAAAAGGAAGTTTGCCTTGGAATAGCTCCTAACTGTTAATAGGTTTATTGGGGTACCAAGTTGATTTTAATTTTGAGAGAGATGACTAAAGTGTTGGACCTTACAAGGGAGGAAGTGACAGTGGGAGGATGTTTTCTTTTCCCCATATTTCTCAGTATTATGTCCAGTATTTTGGAACTTCTAGTGGCTGTATGTACTGAATGATAAAGGGTGTTTGTATTTACAAAGTCCAAGAATCTCTGTGCCTGCAAGTTTTTTATCCATTTAGGATTCCCAGTCTATAGAGAATTAATTAAAGTCCCTCCTGAGTAAGTTGTTCAGTTGTATGGTGTCTTCAGTAGGTTTAAGCAGGCACTATGAGTTTCATGGGACATAGAGGATAGCTTGCTAGGATATGATATGTGTTTTTTTTCTATGGTGATCTACACATGAAGAAACTCCTGCACATCATCCTGTTTGACCACCCTAGAAATATGCTTGTTATTAATCTGTATCTAGACACCTTCCCCTTTAGGCGCTGCCTGTGCAGCTACTGGTCTAAAAGTGTGGAAGCCACTGAAACCTTGCACAGCTGTGGTACTAACTGTGGATTTAAATCATGTCTTGGTAACTGCACAGATGTCTATATTCTCCAGGGTAAGGATGGCTTGTAGGGAGTGTATTCTTTAGTTTAGGCTCCTGGCATTGGGCAGTAGCCTTGAGTTTCAGTTCAGCTGATTTTCCTATGTCAGTAAGATTGTCAAAAGGTCTAGGGTAAACAGATGCAGACCATCATTAACAAAGCAAAGTTGGCTGTTAACCATGTCTTCCTGTGCTAACAAACATTGGATCCCTTTAGAATAACACCAAAAACTCTGTGAATTGTTAAAGTCAATTATCTTTTGTTTGCATTGTGGCATCATCTTTAGAGAAGGTAATATGCTGTTTATTGTTAGTCCCATATCAGCCAGAGAAACATAGCCAGAGAGATCTAGAATGTCTCTCTTCATATAGTCTAGGGAGGTATGTCCCAGGTCATTTACACCGACATAAACTATGAAGAAATCATTCTGGTTCTTGTTTCTTGTGACACAGTGAGTAGAGTGCATGCACAATTTGGAGGATCCTGGCTCCAGATAGGCAAGTAACTATGACAGAGTCCTGGGAAGTGTGTTTGCTTGCTTTATGCTTTTTGCATTTTCAGGATCCACTGAGTGTGTTTGCATGTGTGGCATAAGGTGTTGCTTTTGTTGAGTGCTTTGGGTTTGCTGAAGATGATTCTTGCTGATGGGAGGTCTAGGAGGTCTTTGTTGTTTAGGAAATTTGTATTTAAGTGCCACAACATACATTGATTGATCTGTGTGTTGTGTGCTATGTATGATGGATGTTGTGTGTATGGTTTTAACAATCTGATGTGTCCATGTATGTGGAGGTTTGGCCTCCAGTGACATTGTTTATGTGCACCTCTTGCATACTGTATCTGCTATTTTAAGGATTAAGTGCTTGTCAGTGTCAGTAAGGATGAAACAATTGCTACATTGTCTCAAGATACCCTTATCCATGAAGGTGGGAGCAGTAAAGTAAGGAAATTGCATAATCATGTGGTTCAGTCCTCTATTGGATGAGATACAAGGGTATGGCAAATGGCAATTAACCGAAGACTATGGGGGGGGTGGGGGTTGGAGGCAGACCAGGCTATAAAAAATACATTTTACTAAATGTAATGGTATTGCCACTCGGTACACAAACTAACTGCTCTAAACATGTCAGTGGAGAAGGCATTTGTTCTATGCTTGCTGCTTTACAGGATACTACTTAATGGATAGTTCTGTAGGGAAAATTTGCTTTTAGATGTTTGCATCAGTACATGGCAATGACATGGTTAACAGCTCAGTCCAAATTTGCCAAATTTATATGGGCACTGAAAATACAGAAAACTGATAAATGAGCCCTCTGGCCAATAAAATCATTCCACTTAGAGCCCTTTTGTGTATTTCCCACCTCAGGCAGACTAGGCAAACACCTACTGCCACTAGATTAATAAAAATCCTAGTCTTCTTAATGTGAAAACACAAACGCAAAAGTGTTTCTCAAGTACAGTGCTACCACAAACAAATTTAAACAAACTTAAGGAAAGGCACAAGCAGAGGTAGTAAGTAACTGAAGATATCAACAGCAGTGTATTTTAAACAACTTCTAAAAATGTTATTATTCAATAAAACAATACCTTGCTTTGGCTGGATTGCACCAGATGCAAAATGAAGACTTCTGAGGCATAGACAAGGATGTGAAACATTGCTGATGTCCATGGAAATAAGCCAAGAATCATTCAATCATGCCACATTTATACAGATACTAAATACTGATATATGAATTCTGGGATACTCACATAAAACCATTATATACTTCTTTGCCTTAAACACATGGTTGGTCCACATCACTATGGAAACTATTTGTAAATTTCGTTTAGAACCTATGTGAAGAGTTTCAGGAATGAAGCACCAAGACTCCTGGGAATTACTTTGCTATGTTTGATGCACATTTGATTGAAAGCACAAGTTTCAAATTAAACCAACAAGGTATTGCAATATATTATAACAAAGAAATACATACTGTAAAACCTAATGCTGATGGACTATGGACATATTGGAGTACTCAGTGGTTGGGTGAGATGCAGATATTAAACTTTTTTAAATTGCAGTATTATGATAATCATTTTTATGTTACTAGTAAATGATGCTTACTGAGATATGCAGGCCAGCCCCAAAAGAGATTGTATTACATAAACTGAATAATTTAAAACACACTGTACTGACCAATGCATGGAGATTGTGGTTAAACGGGCCTGCAGAAGCAAGCTGTGTAAAAATTTCATAGAGTACATTGGGTCAAAATAATTTTGGGTAGTGTGCTCTGCAGTATTTATTAAGAACAGCTTCTAAATGAAATGAGTGATACTGCAGAGAAGGAAATGATGAATTAGAATTTAAAGCTCTTAAGGTATATAAAAATTCACAAGGAAAAAAGTGGTCAGCAACAGAAACATTGAAATGGTTATTATATTTCAACCTTTAGAAAATGAAAGTGATTATAACTCAGACTATATAAATAAATCACCAGGCAAAATAACTATTGGATCTAGATTTAGCAAAACAATGAGGGACTAATTCAAATCAAATATATGAACATACTGGCATTAGATGAAAATGGTGTCATATCGAGGAATAGTGGGATATAAGAAGCAAGTAGATGTTTAATTTTTCACAAGGTACTAGAATTGCCAAATAAAATAAAAATAAGAAAATGTATGTGTTTGTTAATCATTTTCGCAATGTGAATGATATTGGTGTCTTGAATTGGAGAATGCATGAATGTGGATTTTTATTTATACTAGTCTCTCTATGTTCACATGAATATTCTACATGTAATTCAGCTTGGTAGATAAGTGAATTTAGGATTCAGAAGGCGGAAAGTGCAGAAGTTGTAACTTATAGACTGTTATACTCATAGAAACTTCACTAATGGAGATAGACAAGGCGTCACTATATTTAAACTTGATACTACAATATTGTTTCGGGGGATGATATAAACAGCAATTTGTGTGGCAAAAACTAAATGTGTGAATAGAAGAGTAATTAGTCAACTAGCATACTATAACAACTTTAGGCTCACTAAAATATGTTTTTGAGATGTTAAGATGTTGTACTATGAAATCTTGAGTCCTTATTCCTTATGTCAAATGTTGTCACTTGAAGCTGCTGAAAATCTATAATGGCACAGTTCCAGCAACCATTTTCTGAATATATATAGAAAGCAATTAAAAATTAAGGGGATGCATTCACTTTTTTCCAACAAAAAAAGCTTCATCCTAGTCATTTGTGTAACAGACATAGTGATTGCTGTGCAAATCTAAATCACAGTGCAGCAAAAAACCATTGCACATATGGCTATGGTATGTGTATATATTGTACATAAGTGGCCATTAGTCCATGGTACTGCAGCTGGAAACTGACATGATCATATTGTCCTGGGGACAGTACATTTTTAATATCATACATGTGGTTTATCTCACTGAATATGCTACTTCTAATTTATAGTAGTCACACTATACATTAACTGAAAGTGTATCAACATGGCTATGTAATTAAAAAAATTAAAAAAATGCACTAAACACTTTAAAGAGTATACAATTTTTAAAAATAGTTTAGTATTCTATGTACTTGACTTCGTAGACTGAAGTCTTAGAAGTAAAGAATTGATGCTGGAGTGTAAGGAATATTACTGTCTATTTATTTTAGAAGCTAACAGAGACCCATGTTTAAATTACGTTAAATTTTAAAATGTCATTTAAAAAGATAGATTTAAAATACTAATATTTTGAATATAATGCATATTTTTGTATCTGTTTATCCCTGGTAAACATGTTTCTTGTTTATTTAAAAGTTTCAATTAAACTCTGTTTATGAGAATATTTTAAAATGCTTGTTATTTGTTATATTTAATTATTTCATTCTTATCTTGTCTATTTAAAAATCAGTATGGTTACACTATCAGCCTGATGAATTTCCCTACTCAAGATGGATAGAAAATGTAATCCCAATTTTAATCCACTAGTTTTCTTGTTATGAAAATAGCTGTACACTATTTGGAGGATTTTGGTACCATTTGGTCATCCATTTGCTCGCCTTTCAGTTCTGTTATTTGTTGAACTCTGTGGAATTTTATTCATGCTCTTATTAGTTTATCAGATGGGTCCTCAATTTTTTTATCTTATATGAAGTATGACATCAGGGCAATCCATGAAGAATAACTGAACACTAGCTACCTTTTAGTTAGACAGTAGTAGATATTGTATCCTCTTCCAATATTTATTCTCTGTCCTTGTAGTTATGAAACTAAAATATTATTTGCTTTGGCATTTTGGGATATGGAGACCAAGGTCAAAGACAGATTTGATTTTTTTATTGACCCTTAGGGGTTTGTGGGTTCATAGAGAAAATACTGGACAGAGCAGATTGGAGTTAGTTGATTCTTTTGCAACTTTCTTATTCAGCTCCACCAGATGGAAATAATTCCAATACAGACCATTATTTTGTCAGCTATGGACAGCTGTTTAAATGTTCTGTCCCAGTTCTGCCTCACTACTAATTCTTCTGATGGATGAACTGTACTGACATAGCAAACTCATTGAAATTGGTTTTACTGAAGAAACTCTATATGCCCCTCCTCTGCTTCTGTTAATGTCAGCAGTCAAGACACTTCTTGTTTAGGCTGTACATTTTAGCCTCTATGAGGCTGCTTTCAGACATGTTGGGAGGACTGAGTTAAGTGTGTCAGCTGTCACTGAGGGTATTTGGTGGTGTTAATCACAAAAGTCCAGTATTTAAAAGGATGAGTATACTCACTGTAAAACTAACCTCTACTAATAGTTTAGAATAAATCCTTCAAACATATTGCCATATTTAAAACTTGATTACTAATCTCCATCAAATATAAGACCAAAAAGACACTTTGCTTCTGTTTCCTATGGGATGGCAAGGGAAAAAGAACTGCATTACAGTAAAGCTTTTGCAGTTTAACAATGACTGGAAATGAGTTCTGACAAGGTATAAATATTTTTACTGTAAAGACATTCTAACAAAAATCATATGGAGGTGTTATGTTAGAATTAAAGATTGTTATGAGACCAGTGATTATTACATGTTTGATGTTAGCTCCACTATTACAGATTGTGTAGCCATGGCAATAAATAAACCCTGGAACATATAACAATTGTTGCTGATGAGAAGGGGAATTCATACATTTCTTGTATGAAGCACAGGAGAAAAAATAACAGTGACCAGGGACTTAAATTTATAAAATATAGAATGAAATAATATTAATTCAACACTGGTAAGGACATTATTTACAACCTATGTTCAAGAGCAACACTTGTTTCAGACTGTAAAAAAAAACTGCCATGGAACAGAACACACTAAACTTTATTAGTGTCACTAAGAAAATGACTGTTACTTCCTATAAAGTTTTACCAGAGTTGATATGCAGAGATCATGGGATTGTAAAGGTTAAATTACTGTTATAGAATTCTGCCAAACTGAAATCTAAACAAATGCACAGAAGATTAACAACAGACTATATGTGAAATTAATTGGAGTGATGCATTCAGTGGAAAAACTGCAGAAACTGAAATGAGAGATATATGTAAAAATGGAAAAAAGGCCATACTATAACTTTGAAAAGTGAGATGAACAAGCTAGACAGACAAATTAAACAAAGTATAAGACAAGATTAAGAATAAAAATATATTAAGATATTGAGCATATAAGAAAACCATGTTATTGGTACAGTACATTAATATTTGGTAGGAAAACAGAAATACCAATTTTCTAAACTGTGTGCAGATTTTAAAATTTATAGGTTCATAGGTTGATACTCGGCTATCTGCCCTAGGGCATTTATAAGCCTAGCCAGAGTGTGTTTGGCTTTCACCACCCTTTTAGATTTGTAGACTGTGCCTATGAATAGTACGTCACATAATATAGACCCTTTACGGTTAGTTTATTGTGCCTCTGTCTAGTAGGGACCCAGAAGAGATCCCGGGGGTATGCTTACGATCTCCCATCCACTCATCAAGATTTCTCTTGGAGAGGGTCAGTGAGGGGCTCTGCCTAACCTGGACTGGGATTTTGTTCCAGAGTGATCTGAGTCTCTGGGATATGAATCTGTCCCTCAAGCATGTCCTATTTATTTCTGTGCTCAGGTTTAAGTCTATAGAATGTGTAGCTCTAAGGGATTTGGATTTCTTGAGGTGGAGCATGTCCATTAATTCTGGGTTGGACATGGCTTTATATGTCAGGCACAGATCGCCTCTGAGTAGGCGGTAAGCAACTGAGTAGAGCTGGAGTTTCTTTAGCCTAACTGCATAGGGCATCTGTTTGAGTCCCTTTATCCTCTTGGTGAGGTATTTTTGGGGGCTTTCCAGTTGCTGCAGGTGTCGGGTAAGGTACATCCCAAATAGGGCATTGTATTCAATTATGGGCCTGATGAGTGATGAATAGAGTGGCACAAATACCTCTCTTGATCTAGATGTGAAACCTTTCATGATGAGGTGGGTTATATAGAAAGTCTTTCTAACCACTTTGGCAATGTGATTGTCAAAGGAGAGATTACTATCTACTTGGGTCCCCAAATCCCTAATTACTTCCTCCATACTTAATGTGTTACCTCCTATGTGGTAGTCTCTGGGCACTTTGTTTTTCCCAAAGGGGATGACTATGCATTTTTTAGCATTTAGCTTCAGGCCATGACTTTGGCACCAGTTATCTGTCTCTGTGAGACCCTTTTGGAGTATGCTTGTGTCAGCTGGAGAGTCTATTATGGCACCCAGTTTGCAGTCATCTGCAAACTTGGTCAGCCATAGTCCTCCTGTGTTTGCCTGTACCTCAGAGAAATAAATACCGAACAAGAGAGGTCCCAGGACTGAACCTTGTGGGACTCCACTTGTAGCTGGTTTATAGTCTGACAAGGCACCTGCAATTCTGACCATGTGGGTTCTATCCCTGAGCCAGTTTGCAACCCATCTTGTGACATAGGGGTTGATATTTAAGCTAGTGAGCTTATTTATGATACCTGAGTGAGGTATTGTGTTGAAGGCTTTTGCGAGGTCCAGGTAGGCTGTGTGGACTACTTTCCCTTTGTCTATGGCCCTGGTAACTGTTTCAAAGAAGTCAACCAAGTTCAAGAGGCAAGATCTGCCTTTAACATAGCCGAACTGGGTAGGATCCAGTGTCTGAAGGTTTCCAATATCATTGTTTATGAGTTCTATGATGATAGGCTCCATAGCTTTGCAGACCAGGCTAGTCAGGCTTATAGGGCGATAGTTTCCTGGGTCCATTGTGGCACCTCCTTTGTGGAGTGGGACCACCATTGCGGTATGCCATTCCTTAGGTACATATCCTGTGGTAAGGCTGAGCTTGAACAGTGACTTAATGTGAGGGTTAAGTTCATCTTGTAGCTCATGTAAGACGCATCCCGGGACACCGTCCGGTCCCATTGATGCTGTGTTTTTTACTTTGGAGAGGGCAGCTCTCACCTGATCATCTGTGATGTCTGGAAGGTTACACTCTGTTGGGATGGAGATTTGCTCTTTTGGGGGGGAGGGGGGGGGATTTGCACTGAATCTGTCTGCCAGGATGTTGGCAATGTCTGTGGGTTCAGTGTATTTTTTGTCATTTTGCACTAACTCAGAGCATATCTGGTAGTTGCCACTCAGGTTCCTGACATAACTAAAGAAGTCATTGTGATTGCCCTTAGTATCTTGTGCAATTTTTCTTTCGAAGCTGGCCTTAGATGATTTTATGAGAGATCATAGCTTCTTGCTAGTACTGATCAGAGATGCCTTCCCTTTTTGGGATTTTGCTTTATCATGTAGTAGCTTCCTCCTTTTGTCATATAGCTTATTTTTGGCTGGGGTCCACCAGATAGGTCTCCTTCCTTTGGAGGAGTGAGTCTTGGTTTTATTTGGGATGGCACAATCCATACATTCCTGTAGGTGTCCATAGAATGCGTTTGTGAAGGATTCTGCAGTTTGAGCCATGTTTTCCACTGGCCCAGGGGCTTTGAAGGATACCACCTCAGTTTTGAGATGTGTGAAGTTTGCTTTTGAGAAGTTCTTCACTGTGGTTACCTTGGCTGGGGGTGGGGATGCGATATGGATGTCCAGTGAGATTAATTTGTGGTCTGACCTTACCAGTGAGGGGTATACCTCTGTTGTGGAACATAGAGTCCCTATGTTTGTGATGACCAGATCCAATATGTTTTCCCCTCTTCTGGGGGTGGTGACCAGTTGTTCCATAGCATTTGAGTTTATAAATTCTAAGAACCGTTGGGTGAGGGTGTGTGGGCTTGAGTAGTTAACCCAGTCAATGTTTTGGTAGTTGAAGTCACCCAATATGATGGTGTTTGGAGAGACCTTCATGTTCTCCAGTGTTTTCAGGAAGGCCGAGTGGGGTTCCTGAGTTTAGGAGGGTGGTCTGTAGCAGACTATAAACTGAAAGGCAGTTTTGCCCAATGTTAGTTGCATGTGGATGGTTTCCCTTGCTTCGTGCAGTGCTACTAACCTGGAGGTGTGGGTATTTTTGATGTATATGGATAGTCCCCCTCCTTTTGTGGTTCAGTCCGAGTTTTGTGGCCGAAAAGCATGGCATGAAGTATAACCTGGTAGTGCTGGGGTGCTTTCGTGAGCCTTGAACCAGGTCTCTGTTACTGCACAGTCATCAATGTTCTCCATACTGAGGAGAGTCTCAAGTGCATGCATTTTGAGGTTTAGACTTCTGGCATTGAGCAGCATTACCCTTAGTTTCTTTTTCCCTGTATTGTCTATGGAGGTGGGTTTGTCTTTTGAGCCTTGCCTAAAAAAGGCACTATGGGGGTGGCAAGAACCTTAGCCAGTATTCGAAAGCCCAGGGGTGACAGGTCCAAGCCATCCCTAGTGAAGCAACGTGGCTTGTCGAGCATGTCATCCCAGGCTGACAGACACTGGATCCCATTTGAATGACACCAATACTTTAGACAATTGTTAAAACTTATCATTTTGTCTTTATACTGTGGCATCATTCTTGGTGAGGGTAAGATGCTACTCAAGGTCAGGGTCATACCAGCCTGGGCTACATGATTAGAGAGCTCCTCTATGTCTCTTTTCATGTAGTCAAGGGAGGTATGTCTCAGGTCATTCACACCAGCATGGACAATGATGGAGTCATATTTGTACTTACTTTAGAGTGACCTGAGTGCGTGTGTTATGTGGCGGATCCTGGCACCCGACAGACAGCTTACAGTGACCTTCTCCTTGTTCAGCCTGGTGAGTAGGACATCAGTGTGTCTGACTATAGAGTCACCTATTACAAGTGTATTTGGTGTGTTGTTTAGTCTTAAGGGCTGTGACTGTGTGGCACACTGACTTTGTGGACTATGTGATACGTGGGTATTGTTGTGGGGTAGCAGTTGTTTGGGTGTCTGCTTTGGAGGTCTCTGCTGCTTAGGCAGATTTTTATTTAGAGCCTCCGAGTATGTTTTTGTGTGTTTATCTGTTTGGTTTGTTGTTGTTATAGGTCTATGTGAGACTGGATTTGTGATGTATACGGTTACCTTCTTCTCCTGATTGACTGTGCCCGTCATGGGTCGAGAGAGCTCAGCCTCCAGTTTGGCAATATAGTTGCATCTCTCACACATATTTGAGATTGTTGGGAGGAGGAGAGGGTTGTGTGTATATAAGGCAGTTGTAACACTGCCTTAACATTCCAATATTTACCAGCTGGACTGGAGAGTACACATGAAATTGACCTTTGGACATGTCAGGATATTTATGATTTCTACTTTTGAATGATCTAGGAGAATCAGTTCAGCATATAGAAGAGTATAAGAGAGGATTTAAATTTCTTCTAAGTGCAAGTGAGAGGCTATAAAGTGAGAATAGAGTGCTTCTTTTGAGATACAGATCAGTTCCAAAGGAAAAAGTGAAGAGCAGACTTTGTGTAGCTGGTAATAGTTTAAACCTGTTTAGACGGCGCTGCCGGAAGCTGCGCTATATGCAAAATCGTGCAAAGCCGCGCTAAGCGGGTTTTTAAACAGGGCACTTGAAAGAACTAGGAATTAGCCCCAAACGGCCAATAAACAACAAGATCTTGTGCTGAGATCACTCCTCCAGGGAAAGATAGGCTGCTCAAAGCTCCCCACTCCCACTGGTGAACAAAGAAGCTTCCTTCTATCCAAGTAAGGAAATGGGCAACACAGGAACTATTCTAAAGTCCAGAATACAGCAATACCTGTATTAGGGGCTATTCTAGCTCAGGAAAGGCGGGAAAACAAGGATTTTGTTTTTGTTTTTTTTGGGGGTTTTTTTTGTTTTTTTTTAAACAGGCAACAGAAAATGCACATAAAATACTTTACACAGGCTAGCGCACTTGAGTGAGCAGCCTCAACAGATAAATCAACAAAAAGACAAACTTTAAAGTGCAAGTACTAAATAAATGCAATAAACAAGCTTAAATCTAACAAAAGAACATTTTTTACTTGCTCTCCGGCGAGAATAGACAGTCGCAAAGGTAAAGGCAGTAAAAGAAAATTAAATCTGGTAGCAGTCACTCTTTTTCATCTCTCTGCTGCTAGCACCACTCTGCAGGACCACGAGGAGCTTGCTGAGTCGGAACAAAGCGCAAAAACCGCACCAAAGCGGGTTTTTAAACAGGGGACTTGAAAGAGCTAGGAATTAGCCCAAAACAGCCAATAAACAACAAGATCTTGTGCTGAGATCACTCCTCCAGGGAAAGATAGGCTGCTCAAAGCTCCCTACTCCCACTGGTGAACAAACAAGCTTCCTTCTATCCAAGTAAGGAAATGGGCAGCACAGGAACTACTCTAAAGTCCAGAATACAGCAATACCTGTATTAGGGACTATTCTAGCTCAGGAAAGGTGGGAAAACAAGGATTTATTTATTTATTTATTTTTTCTTTTTATTAAACAGGCAACAGAAAATGCACAGATAATACTTTACACAGGCTAGCGCACTTGAGTGAGCAGCCTCAACAGTTAAGTCAACAGAAAGACAAACTTTAAAGTGCAATTATTAAATAAATGCAAAAACAAGCTTAAATCTAACAAAAGAGCAGTTTTTACTCACTCTTCAGCGAGAATAGACAGTCGCAAAGGTAAACGCAGTAAAAGGAACTTAGATGTTGTAGCAGTCACCCCTTTTCATCCCTCTGCTGCTAGCACCACTCTGCAGCTTGCTGAGTCAGAACAAAGTGCAAAAACCGCACCAAAGAGGGTTTTTAAACAGGGGACTTGAAAGAGCTAGGAATTAGCCCAAAACGGCCAATAAACAACAAGATCTTGGGCTGAGATCACTCCTCCAGGGAAAGATAGGCTGCTCAAAGCAACCCACTTCCACTGGTGAACAGAGAAGCTTCCTTCTATCCAAGTAAGGAAATGGGCAACACAGGAACTATTCTAAAGTCCAGAATACATCAATACCTGTATTAGGGACTATTCTAGCTCAGGAAAGGTGGGAAAACAAGGATTTTTTTTTTTGGGGGGGGGGGTTTAAACAGGCAACAGAAAATGCACAGAAAATACTTTACACATTCTAGCACACTTGAGTGAGCAGCCTCAACAGTTAAATCAACAAAAAGACAAACTTTAAAGTGCAAGTATTAAATAATTGCAAAAAACAAGCTTAAATCTAACAAAAGTGCAGTTTTTACTTGCTCTTCAGTGAGAATCGACAGTCGCAAAGGTAAAGGCAGTAAAAGGAACTTAAATCTGGTATCAGTCACTCTTTTTCATCTCTCTGCTGCTAGCACCACTCTGCAGGACCACGAGGAGCTTGCTGAGTCGGAACAAAGCGCAAAAACCGCACCAAAGTGGGTTTTTAAACAGGGGACATGAAAGAGCTAGGAATAAGCCCAAAACGGCAAATAAACAACAAGATCTTGTGCTGAGATCACTCCTCCAAGGAAAGATAGGCTGCTCAAAGCTCCCAACTCCCAATGGTGAACAAAGAAGCTTCCTTCTATCCAAATAAGGAAATGGGCAACACAGGAACTATTCTAAAGTCCAGAATACAGCAATACCTGTATTAGGGAATATTCTAGCTCAGGAAAGGTGGGAAAACAAGGATTTTGTTTTGTTTTTTTTTTCTTTTTTTTAAGCAGGCAACAGAAAATGCACAGAAAATACTTTACACAGGCTAGCGCACTTGAGTGAGCAGCCTCAACAGTTAAATCAACAAAAAGACAAACTTTAAAGTGCAAGCATTAAATAAATGCAAAAAAAAACAAGCTTAAATCTAACAAAAGAGCAGTTTTTACTCGCTCTTCGGTGAGAATAGACAGTCGCCAAGGTAAAGGCAGTAAAAGGAACTTAAATCTGGTAGCAGTCACTCTTTTTCATCTCTCTGCTGCTAGTACCACTCTGCAGGACCACGAGGAGCTTGCTGAGTTGGAACAAAGCGCAAAAACTGCACCAGAGCAGGTTTTTAAACAGGGCACTTGAAAGAGCTAGGAATTAGCCCAAAATGACCAATAAACAAGATCATGTGCCGAGATCACTCCTCCGGGGAAAGATAGGCTGCTCAAAGCTCCCCACTCCCACTGGTGAACAAAGAAGCTTCCTTCTACCCAAGTAAGGAAATGGGCAACACAGGAACTATTCTAAAGTCCAGAATACAGCAATACCTGTATTAGGGACTATTCTAGCTCAGGAAATGCGGGAAAACAAGGATTTTTTTTTTATTTTTTTTAAACAGGCAACAGAAAATGCACAGAAAATACTTTACACAGGCCAGCACACTTGAGTGAGCAGCCTCAACAGTTAAATCAGCTAAAAGACAAACATTAAAGTGCAGGTATTAAATCAATGCAAAAACAAGCTTAAATCTAACAAAAGAGCAGTTTTACTCGCTTTTCGGCGAGAATAGACAGTTGCAAAGGTAAATGCAGTAAAAGGTACTTAATTCTGGCAGCAGTCACTCTTTTTCATCTCTCTGCTGCTAGCACCACTCTGCAGGACCAAGCGGAACTTGCTGAGTTGGAACAATGCGCAAAAACCGCACCAAAGTGGGTTTTTAAACAGGGGACTTGAAAGAGCTAGGAATTAGCCCAAAACAGCCAATAAACAACAAGATCTTGTGCTGAGATTACTCCTCCAGGGACAGATAGGCTGCTCAAAGCTCTCCTCTCCCACTGGTGAACAAAGAAGCTTCCTTCTATCCAAGTAAGGAAATGGGCAACACAGGAACTATTCTAAAGTCCAGAATACAGCAATATCTGTATTAGGGACTATTCTACCTCAGGAAAGGCGGGAAAATAAGGATTTTTTTTGTTTTTTTTTTCTTTTTTTTAAACAGGCAACAGAACATGCACAGAAAATACTTTACACAGGCTAGCGCGCTTGAGTGAGCACCCTCAACAGTTAAATCAACAAAAAGACAAACTTTAAAGTGCAAGTATTAAATAAATGCAAAAAACAAGCTTAAATCAAACAAAAGAGCATTTTTTACTCACTCTTCAGCGAGAATAGACAGTCACAAAGGTAAAGGCAGTGAAAGGAACTTAAATCTTGTAGCAGTCACTCTTTTTCATCTCTCTGCTGCTAGTACCACTCTGCAGGACCACAAGGAGCTTGCTGATTCGGAACAAAGCAAAATAACCGCACCAAAGCGTGGTTTTTAAACAGGGGACGTGAAATAGCTAGGAATTAGCCCAAAATGGCCATTAAACAACAAGATCATGCGCTGAGATCACTCCTCCAGGGAAAGATAGACTGCTCAAAGCTCCCCACTCCCACTGGTGAACAAAGAAGCTTACTTCTATCCAGGTAAGGAAATGGGCAACACAGGAACTATTCTAAAGTCCAGAATTCAGCAATACCTGTATGAGGGACTATTCTAGCTCAGGAAAGGCGGGAAAACAAGGATTTTGTTTTTCTTTTTTTAAAACAGGCAAGAGAAAATGCACAGAAAATACTTTTCACAGGCTAGCGCACTTGAGTGAGCAGCCTCAACAGTTAAATCAACAAAATGACAAACTTTAAAGTGCAAGTATTAAATAAATGCAAAAAACAAGCTTAAATCTAACAAAAGAGCAGTTTTTCCTCACTCTTTGGCAGGAATAGACAGTCGCAAAGGTAAAGGCAGTAAAAGGAACTTAAATCTGGGAGCAGTCACTCTTTTTCGTCTCTCTGCTGCTAGCACCACTCTGCAGGACCACAAGGAGCTTGCTGAGTTGGAACAAAGCACAAAAACCTCATCAAAGCAGGTTTTTAAACAGGGGACTTGAAAGAGCTAGGAATTAGCCCAAAATGGCCAATAAACAAGATATTGTGCTGAGATCACTCCTCTAGGGAAAGGTAGGCTGCTCAAAGCTCCCCACTCCCACTGGTGAACAAAGAAGATTCCTTCTATCCAAGTAAGGAAATGGGCAACTCAGGAACTATTCTAAAGTCCAGAATACAGCAATACCTGTATTAGGGATTATTCTTGCTCAGGAAAGGTGGGAAAACAAGGATTTGGTTTTTTTTTTTTTTTAAACAGGCAACAGAAAATACTTTACACAGGCTAGCACACTTGAGTGAGCAGCCTCAACAGTTAAATGAACAAAAAGACAAACTTTCAAGTTCAAGTATTAAATAAATGCAAAAAACAAGCTTAAATCTAACAAAAGAGCAGTTTTTGCTCTCTCTGCAGTGAGAATAGACAGTCGCAAAGGTAAAGGCAGTAAAAGGAACTTATATCTGGTAGCAGTCACTCTTTTTCATCTCTCTGTTTCTAGCAGCACTCTGCAGGACCAAAAGGAGCTTGCTGAGTTGGAACAAAGCGCAAAAACCACACCAAAGCTGTTTTTTAAACAGGGGACTTGAAAGAGCTAGGAATTAGCCCAAAACGGCTAATAAACAATAAGATCTTGTGCTGAGGTCACTCCTCCAGGGAAAGATAGGCTGCTCAAAGCTCCCCACTCCCAGTGGTGAAAAAAGAAGCTTCCTTCTATCCAAGTAAGGAAATGGGCAACACAGGAACTATTCTAAAGTCCAGAATACAGCAATACCTGTATTAGGGACTATTCTAGGTCAGGAAAGGAGGGAAAACAAGGATTTTTTTTTTTTTTTCTTTTTTTTAAACAGGCAACAGAAAATTCTTTACAAAGGCTAGCGCACATGAGTGAGCAGCCTCAACAGTTAAATCAACAAAAAGACAAACTTTAAAGTGCAAGTATTAAATAAATGCAAAAAAAACAAGCTTAAATCTAACAAAAGAGCAGTTTTTACTCGCTCTTCGGTGAGAATAGACAGTCACAAAGGAAAAGGCAGTAAAAGGAACTTAAATCTGGTAGCAGTCACTCTTTTTCATCTTTCTGCTGCTAGCACCACTCTGCAGGACCACAAGGAGCTTGCTGAGTCGGAACAAAGCGCAAAAACTGCACCAAAGCAGGTTTTTAAACAGGGGACTTGAAAGAGCTAGGAATTAGCCCAAAATGGCCAATAAACAACAAGATCTTTTGCTGAGATCACTCCTCCAGGGACAGATAGGCTGCTTAAAGCTCCCCACTCACACTGGTGAACAAAGAAGCTTCCTTCTATCCAAGTAAGGAAATGGGCAACACAGGAACTATTCTAAAGTCTGGAATACAGCAATACCTGTATTAGGGACTATTCTAACTCAGGAAAGGCGGGAAAACAAGGATATTTTTTTGTTTTTGTTTCTTTTTTTTAAACAGGCAACGGAAAATGCACAGAAAATACTTTACACAGGCTAGCGCACTTGAGTGAGCAGCCTCAACAGTTAAATCAACAAAAAGACAAACTTTAAAGTGCAGGTATTAAATAAATGCAAAAAAAAGCTTAAATCTAACAAAAAAGCAGTTTTTACTCAAACAGAATATACGCACACACACACATATATATATGTGTGTGTGTGTATGTGTATTTATGTATATATATATATATATATATATATATATTATATATATATATATATATATATATATATATATATATATATATATATATTTATATATATATATATATATATATATATACATATATATATATATGCAAAACAGTTGGGCTCTGCAAGTAGAATTATAGATTGTCCTATTAACATGCAGGTAACTTCATATGCTGAAATTAAATATACAAACTGGGCACAAACAAAGCACAGGGAAGGAGGCAGAATTAGTAGTAATGTACTGAGAACACGAAAAAATGAAGTACAGGTCACTGCTGAAATCTTCTTTGTTGAATCTCCTTTATTAAAAGTAAACGCTTTCGGAATAATCCTTCATCAGACATAATTCAAAGTAACAAAAGCAGCCATATTTAAAACACAGATCATCCAATCACTTACTCCTAAAAGCCCGCCTTTTTTGTAAAGCAGGTTTAATTGGTAAAACATCATTAAGACCAGGTGGTCTATATGCTCTTAAATCTACTATCCACTTAGATTCAGCTAATGCTGTTCTATGCTGAATGTCCCCCCCCTCTCATTGGTAGCAATATTTACAATGCATCTGAACTTAAAAGTGTGTGTGGGATTAGTCTCTATATGTCTGAATAAAGCATTGCTCACTTGACATGTTCTAATATTACTAATATGCTGTAAAATCCGAACCTTCAGCATGTTATTTGTCATACCTACATAAAAACTTTCACATTGTTCACAATTGGCCATATATACTAAGTGTTTTGTCCTGCAAGTAGCCCTCCCTTTAAATATAAAAGTTTGTGTCTTATCGGGGTGTTTATATTCAATGTCACTATTAATATATTGACAGGCCTTGCAGTTGCCACAGGGATGTGTGCCTGCTCTAATATCTATTGTAGGTCTCCTATTCAAATACGTCTCCTTACATAGCAGGTCCTTAAGATTGTTGTTTCTCCTATAATTGAACATGGGACGTTCTGCCACTACGTCCTTAAGACTAATATCACTTCTTAGTATATTCCAATTATTCTGAACTATATTACATATGTCTTTAATATTACTACCATACGTAAAAAGTATTCTAGGTTGTTCCTTCCTGCTACTACATAATCCTGTATCTATTTGTCTGCCACTAACAGGGCCCTGCATCCATGGCCTATTCTTCGTCTTCCTATGTAGTATATTGTTACTAACCGCCTTACTAACCATGTTCCTCTCATAGCCCCTATCCAAAAAATGTCCACTCAGCCTAGAAAGTTCCTCGTCACAATAAGTATCTTCAGAACATACCCTAGATATCCTACCCACTTGACTCTTAACAATATTGGGAAAGATATGCCTCGGGTGCATGCTGTCATAGGATAGCAATGCATTTTGCCAACATTGTTTCCTATACAATTTCGAGGTGAAACCAAGGTTACTCTGTTCCACACAAACATCCACGAACTCTATCTGAGTAAAAGAAGTTTTGGCACCAAAAGTCAAAAAAGTGGTGGTGGTGTGGAGAAAGGCTAAAAAGCTCTCAAAGGTGGAAGTATCCCCATCCCACAAAATAAAAACGTCATCCACAAATCTGACATACAAAACTATGTACTTATTCCATTCCTGATTATTAAGAACTTCCTTGGTTTCCATTTGGACATAACCAAATTTGCATATGTATTAGCACAGGGGGTGCCCATAGCTACCCCCTGTGCTTGTCTGTATATGGACCCTGGTCCTATAAAGACATTGTTATTCAATACCAAGGATAGTAAATTCTCCACTACCAGTCGCTTATGCTCAGTTGCTCCCAATCTACTTATTACTTCACCCACTGCTGTTATCCCATATTGTTGTTCAATGACAGTAAACAAACTGTTGACATCTAGTGTGGCCATCAGTAATCCACCATGTTTGGGCTTGGTAGCCGCAGCTAATAGCCCCAAGAAATGCCCTGTGTCTCTTAGAATGTTATCTATCTGTTCTAAATACGGTTTAAGTGTAAACTCCAACCATATACAAATGTTCTCAGTGACCCACCCTCTCCCCGAGACAATGGGTCTGAGTGGTGGATAAATACATCAAACACTAAGTATATAAGATTTGGGAGACCTAGATTGAAGGGTGAATATTTAATAAAGCACACAGTAATTGAAACAGAATATTACTATAATGACCATAGTATTTGAGTAAATCCAGCTTTGAGTTTTTCTAATCATATCAACCGATTAGTTTATGATAGTTACAGAACTATAGGTTGTATAAAATTATTTATAAAGTCTAGAAAAACAGAAATTATGAAATGATTGCTTGTAAGTTACATTAGTCCCAAACCAGAGTATAGAATAACAATATGGAAACTATTTAAGAAAACAAGCGTAAGTAAACTGGAAAGAGTATAATGGAACTATAGTGAGGGAATCCATGGATGGGAAAATTGAAGTTATTATGAAGGAGTGAAATATCTGAAATTGTACCCTTGTGCAGTATATCATATATATATTTAACAGGAGACATTATTCGGGTATATAGGACATTTAAAGATAACTACCTGTGGGAGTGTTTAGTTATCAAAAATCATCAGGCAACCTGTATAAACATAATCTACATGTACATCCCCCCTGACAACAATACAAGCACCCTGGAAGACATCCTCATCAATAGTCATCCCCACATGTACAAGTCAGGGACCCTACCCAATGACCTTAGTAACCACCTTATTACCTATATAATTAAACACAAAGCAGTCACCCCCCACCAGCCACCTATAAAACTGTAAGAAAAAATAAGAACTTTAACCCCACTAAATTCCAAAATGAACTCAAATCATGTAACTGGACAAAACCAAAACACCTTCCCCTGGATGAGGCTGTAGTTTACTTTAATACCAAATTCCTTAACATACTTGATTCACATGCTCTAAATGCTCAATTAGAACTAAAACAAAAATCACCCCATGGCTTTCAAAAGACTCCAAATCCAAAGTCGTACTCAGAAAAAAAGCACGGGATAAGTGGCGTACAACTAAAGCCCCTCTAGACCAAATTAGTTACCAGCAGCTAAGGAATGAGACAAAAGAGTCCATCTTACTAGACAAAAAAAAAACTTTTTCTGCCATCTACAACAGAATAATCAAAAAAAAAACCTCAGAAGTTTTGGGCAGGTATAAGAAATCTCCTTCACCCAGGTCAGTCCTCCACTCCTACCCCCTCAGCTTCCATCCATAAATCTTCTGAAGAGGTGGCAAATACCTTCAATAGTTTCTTCACAGAGACTATCCAGTCCCTAGCTAGCCAATTAACTCTTAGTGGATTTATAGTAAATGCGGCTATGCCCAGTTCTCAACTCTCTTTTAGCCTCCAACCAGTTTCTACATCTCTCATTTGAGCCTTACTTAAAATACTAAAACCCACTACCCTTTCAGCTGATCTTTTCCCTGCTGAGTATTTCCAAAAAGCTGCAGATGCTATAGCATACCCCATCTCTATTTAATTAATAGAACCATAACAGAAGCCACTATCCCTCCATCTGGAAAATATCCCATGTTATACCACTTCATAAAGGCGGCAGCTCTACTGAACTGTCTAACTACAGACCCACAGCCATACTGTCACCCCTGACTAAAATCATGGAGAAGTGCATTCATAAACACCTTCTGTACTATCTCATTCAAAATAAGCTGTTGACCAACTCTCAGCATGGCTTTAGACCTCATCACAGCACCACCTCACCCCTCCTTTCTTTCTCTAATGTCATTAACCAAAACCAGAACAACAGCAAAATTATCTTAAACCCTCTTTCTGGATCCTTCTAAAGCTTTTGATATGGTAAACCACCAACTACTCATCCACACACTGAAAACCATATCCTTAGATAACCAAGCTCTCCAATGGTCCCTGATCTATCTGAATGGTAGGCAGCAAGATGTATTATGGCAGGGCAAACTCTCATGCCTGTTACCCAGTATCATAGGAGTAAACCAGGACTCCATATTAGGATCCCTTCTTTTTTTGATCTTTATTAATGACCTCCACATAGCCATCCCAGATGCCACCTCCATTCAATATGCGGATGACTCCACTTTGGTATGCTCTGACACCTCACCAACAAATCTGCTGTCCATAACCCAGAATACATTTAATATAGTTGAAAACTGGCTCTCACCTGATCTTAAACCCTAACAAAACCAAACTACTACTTTTCTTGCCCACTCATAAGTCCTTGGCACTATCCTTTACCATAAAATGTAATAATGGTACCATAATCTCCCCAGACCCCTACACAAACTCCTAGGAGTTATTGTAGATAACAACCTTAGATTTGACATGCATGTCAATCAAACCATTAAAACCATTAATAAAAAACTTGGTTCACTATACAGGATTAAACATTTCATATCTCCACCTGCTAGAACAGACATTGCCCGCTCTCACCTACTTTCTGCCCTTGTTTAGGCCTCCCCTTTGCTTAACAACCTTAGTAAATCTGATCTTATCAAACTTTCTAGCTTCTATTATCACATTGCTAGATTTGTCACTGGCATGCCCTACAGGACACTCCACTGCCTTAATCTAAAACACCTTGGATGGATAGAACTGCCAAGCCTACTTCAGTTTAACGAGCTTATAATGGCATATAAAATTCTCAAACATCCAGGTAACACCCCAGCACTTGAAAACATAATCATCCCTTACAACAACCTCAGTTCACTTTTCTCATCTCATAGACTGCTTGTAAAAACAGTCAAATCCAATAACTCAGCCGGTAACTCTCTATTCACAAGCTCTGTTGGCAAAACTTGAACTCCCTCCCTGCTAACCTTACGCTAGTAACTTCCTTAGCCCAATTCAAAAAAAGTCTTAAACTCTATTTTAAATCACAATGGTTATGTCCACGCTCTAGCCCTGACTAGCTTCTTACTCTAAAATTGTGTGTTAAAAATCCTTCACGGTGACTCTAGCTGAGAAAGAATATAATCTCATTTAATTCTTGATTTGCTGTGACTGTATAACTTGCTTGTCTTAAATAAGTCTGCAAAAGCATGTTTTATCATGTTAAATATTATATGTAATATTTTTGTATGCATGCTGGAGCTTTTTTCCCCAGGCCTCCACTGAAAATGGACATATATCCAGTCGGACTATCCTGGTCAACAAATGTAAATAAATAAATAAATAAATAAACCTATGTTGAAGAATATACATGAAGGAGAAATGTACAGATTTTGTTCTCTGAGAGAATAGTAGATGCATGGAACAGACCCCCAAATTATAATAAAACAAGCATTAGTTTAGATATTTTAGGAACACATTGGACAGTTATTATGGGAACAACTGTTTTGGTAAATTGGCATGCTGGAAGGGCAAATGCCCATGCCTTTAATATTTTCTTGTATGCATGTATGTATGTAGGCAGACACAAGTATGCACGACTTACATATGCACGTTGACATACAGAGGTGGAATTTCATTTAAAATTCATGCAGTTAGTAAAAATGTAGATAACTCCTCCCACTCTCTGTATTATTTTTTAAATGCAGTCAGAAGTGGCCTTGGTACCTCTAGGGCCTAATTTGGCCTATTTTGGTGTGAACCCTAGATGGTCCCACACTTATACCAATATCCCCTTGCCATGCTGGTCTCCAAGATTTAAAATTATTTCATTATGTATTAGGAATATAAAACAGTATATGCATTTGTTAGTTTAGATTTTTGTCTAGAAACATAAGAAAACAGAAGTAGATTATTGTACTTGTGGGTTTCCTCCAAATCCAGCATCTCCTGCAGTTCCTTACTCAAATTCTGCTTAACTCACTCAGGCAGCCAGTAAGGGTCTTGTTTAATGGGGCATTGGAGTCCTTTATCCACAAGTTGCTTCTCCAGTTTGTAATACTACGACATACAAGTAAACATATCCACAAACTTCACAAGTACTGCCTGCATTTACTGAATTTATGCAGGAGATAGTGAAAGGGTTAACTACACTTCCCACTAAATCTATCTTCTGCTTTTGCATTGATTTTAATTTATTTTATATTTTTTTTATTTATTCATTTCCATTTGTTGACTGGAATAGTCTGACTGGAAAAAAAAACTTTTCAGTGGAGGTCCAGAGAGAAAAGCTCCATGTTTACATATTAAAATATAAAATATTAGAAACATAGTAGGCACCTAAAGTGGGTTTGGGAAATGCAAACCGTTTTCAACAATATACATAGGCATAAACAAAATAAAAAAAACAAATGAAACACATATGATAGATACAAAAATAGGGGACAGAAATTCATATGTTGGCTATATACAAGTAGAAAAAAGAATAGTTATAAGAATATACAATCTGACTGATGAGGTGGTATGATTACCCACATGTGAATCATGTTTTTATTTTTTTCTGTCTCCCTCTTTTGTCTTCTTCCCCTCATTTGACTTATGCCTTACTGTCCTTCATATTCCGTAGCCAACATCTATATGTACTGCAGATACTGTATTCTTTGTGTGTTATTTTCTCCAAAGAAATATACTGTATGACATTATGACAGTGTACAAGTACTCGTTTTATCTGATTTTACTGACTGAATTCTTGTATGGTGTCTACTTATTACAGTGTTCACTAATACTGCACGCCATCCTGACAAATACTTCTTAACATGCTAGCCCTTACATTACCACTGCTGTACTGATATATCTCTCTCTCTTTCTCTCTATGTGTACTGCAGATACTGTATTCTTTGTGTGTTATTTACTCCAAAGAAATATTATACTGTATGACATTATGACAGTGTACAAGTACTCGTTTTATCTGATTTTACTGACTGAATTCTTGTATGGTGTCTACTTATTACGGTGTTCACTAATACTGCACGCCATCCTGACAAATACTTCTTAACATGCTAGCCCTTACATTACCACTGCTGTACTGATATATCTCTCTCTCTTTCTCTCTATGTGTACTGCAGATACTGTATTCTTTGTGTGTTATTTACTCCAAAGAAATATTATACTGTATGACATTATGACAGTGTACAAGTACTCGTTTTATCTGATTTTACTGACTGAATTCTTGTATGGTGTCTACTTATTACGGTGTTCACTAATACTGCACGCCATCTTAACATGCTAGCCCTTACATTACCACTGCTGTACCAATCTCTCTCTCTCTATATATATATATATATATATATATATATATATATATATATATATATATATATATATATGTATATATTTATATGTGTGTTTATATAAATTTATTTTTGTAAATTAAGTATGCTACACACACCAGTGTCTTTGCAAGGTGCTGCACACAACAGTAAGGATACTATGCTGCTCTACAGTAGAATCATAACAAACAGAAAACCTTGTAGAATCTTTTGACTCATCACAGTTCCCAGCTCTCACCTCCACTGTCCAAATCCCTGGATGTCAGGAAGTGTGGTGCAATAATTGAAGGAGGACTTAGGGGGCATAAGGACAATAACAATTTATAAACTCCATTATATCTTTTTATCCAGTATTATCCCACAGTAATATACATGGCCAAGAGTTTGAACACCAGGCTGATGTGCCACCAATGACCAACATGACTGGCATTTGCCATTACTCAGTCGATGAGTTCTGCCCAGTCCATCCTCCACATCCAGTCCACCACCAAGAATTAGTATCCTGTTAATTTACCCATGGAGGGTTATAAGGAAGTGCTTAGTATTGGTCAGAAGAGAATGTACTGTGGAAATGGACCCTGTTGTGTTCCTGTCTGTATCCATGTCTTTTGCCCCTATTCTTTGCATGTAAGATAATGTCAGTGACCCTTTGATGCACCTCCTGCACTATGTGGTTGTATTCACCCACAAAATTGATTTACTACATGATTTCCTGCTACATCGAGTCCCTTAAAGTCATGTCTGCCTTATTCTTCTCCAGGATTCTCATATTATGGATGTGTAAGGCCTGTTGCAGAGTCCAGTATCCTTTGAGGTGAATTTCTCAGTGCACTGCTGTTCTTTTGATACCATGAAAACCCCAGTACAAATATGGGAATACACATGGATCAGTGAATGTGTATATTTAGAACTATCCATGTTGGACAATACCAGCCAACTAACTGCCACCACAACCCACATAGTGTGTACTGTCTTCTGCAATGCTGTGGCATAACTGTTATTATACTGTTCCAGACTGTGATGTTGCATGCAGATATGTGGTCTGCATACATATGTCCATTGCTACAGTACCTACAGAATATTTTTTCTTAGTGAGCACCAGGACCAGCATCCTCTTCTATTCAGGTATGTAAAACACCCTCTCTGTCCTTTTCCTGTATCAACGTATTCAACAGATATATTAGTATGTATGACTGTTTCCTGTGGTTTGTAGAGCTACCCAATAAAGGAGTACAACTTGTCTTTGTTAGAATGTGATCAGTGTAAGGATGTTACCCCCACCATGAAAACAGTGGCTGTTCTGCCAGTTCTCTGCGTGTTTTCCAATTAGAAGGTCCCCAGCAGTATAGCACACATGTTTAACTACTTTTGTTGCTACTGTGCTGCCAGGCTGCACACTAACACAGTCTCCCAGATCCTTACCAGGGACATTGGGGTGTTAGCACATAGCAATCAGTATAGTGATACTACCTGTAAGTGTCTGTCATGTGCCCTAGAGCTGCCTGCCTTGCAATGTGGCCTACATTACTAGTACTCCTGTCTGCTGTCAATTTCCCTACATGTTGCTTTTTACCACTACTCTGTTTGCTGTCACTTATTATTCTATTTATCATGGACGATCACAGTACAGCAACCATGCTCTTTATCATTTTATTAATGGGGGGCGTTATACTGGCACTTACGCTAATGAAGTGATTTTGTGCAATGTTTTCTGAATTGTGCCAATAATACAACATGCTATCAGCCTCATTCAGCAGTATGAGACCTGTCCTGCCTCATGTGCATGCATTGTGACCAACTAAGGTGTGTATAGCTATATAGCCAGATCTCACTACTACATATTTGAAGTGCAGTAACAGACATGCCTGTTACACTATCCAGCTGCTATTGTGACCATGCCCGGGCATTTAGGTCATGTATGATGTGCATGTGCCTATGCATCTTGGTCATGTAGATGTCATGCTGTCCCATTCTACTAACTATATGGATCATTCTGCCATAGGTAGTGATTGTACTACTGTGCTCCCATTTGATACATGCCACTTGGAATCTATGACATGCTGCATTGAGCCCCACCAATCATTTTTACTCCTGGGCTTGACATTGTGAGTAAACATGACATCTGCAGGATTTGAGTGTTGCAGTGGTCTTGCAGGGTGTATCACGAAAACTAAAATATTTTTCACCTGTTGCACATAAAGACAATCACACACACACACGCACACACACACACACACACACACACACACACACACAGACACACACACACACACACACACACACACACACACACACACACACACACACACACACACACACACACATTCACCACAGATAGCCCCTAATGGGGGAATACTATGAGGGTCTCCTGTATAACACTTATGCCATGGGATATTAGCTGCTCTGCTACAAATATAATGATCTTTTGAGGTACCACCCAAATGCTTTCCAAATAAGAAATACAAAGTTAAGTAGAGACAACGTCAGTATTACATTAACAGTTTGTTTTTGGTGGTTCATGCTTCAGTAGGCCTTAATGTTAAGATAGAGCCTCTCTCTGCTGTACATGGCTATACTGTTCTCATTTTTGTGTTATTTTAGTTGTGTAGCAGAGGAGGAGATTACAGAAAATGTACTTACCTGCCTGAGGTGGTGGACCAGACCCTTTACCCATTGGGGTAAGTGTACTTTACTGATGCTAGGCCTACATCTGTGCTTAACCTGTTTATCACAGCACTGAAAAAAATTTGTAAGGTATTGAAAAAATGCTAATTATATACTTCTTTACTGTTTTTAGGACTGCACTAGTTTTACATGCATTTTTAACTGTGCTAATTTCCATAACTGTGCCAATTATTCCTGGCATTGCCACATATATGACAACTTTACTAGCCCTGGGTGTTCCACTGTAGATAGCCTGTTTTTTTTTTCACCTTTCTTCTCCTAGGTATGTTATTACCATTGCATAGTTTTTCATTTTGCTTGTTAAGACTGTAATTTCCTAATGCACTTGTAACTTTGCTACAGTCTTTCTCTGCAACAGTTATTCCTGAAACAGCATTTGTGTTGCAACTGTACTGAAGCTACGTACCACTGCAATGAAACTTTAACTTTTTCTTTTGGATCATTACAGAAATAATTAGTTTGTACTTTGCCTGTTTCAAATACTAGATTAAGATATGTTATTTATTTTGATGTGCAAACTTTGACATGTGCCACTCCGTGTATGACAACTCAATATAATGCTTGCAAATGGAAGTGTGTCAGTATGGTTTGTGATGTAAAATGCTTGCAATAAGGATTGTGTTGGTGTGGTTTGTTTTCATTTATATAAATGTATGATTGTCTATGCCATAAATGATGGTTTAATAAAGATATTTCTTGCTTAAAAAGGGCAAGAATTTAATAATTTATGTAATGTTGGTTAGGTTATATGATATATAGCAATATGGGTCCCATACAGAATGCTGACAGCTCACAATGCCGACACCCATATGGCCGACGCCATATGGTCGACGTTCAGAATATCGATAATGGGGAAACACTATCTCCCAATAGTGCGTAATGGAAAAATTTCCCTTCTTGCACTATAGTGCGATCTTGGAGTTGGTATTTTAAAGGTACGGGGGTGTGGGATAGAACCTCCACGAGGGGTGCAGTGGGATGTAGCCCCTCTGCTAGCACAAAAAAGGAAATTTTATTTTCCTTTTTTGTGAAGTTCTGGCACTGTCGATATTGTGAGTGTCAAGCATATGGCGTTGGCCATATGGGTGATGGTGTTTTGGGCTGTCGGTGTTCTGTAGGTGACCCAGCAATATATGTGATGTATAATGTTTATAAACATGAACTTGTAAATACAGTTTGCAAATTAACTGCATCACAAGTGATAATTCAATAAAGGTGTTTAAAAAATATATACTCCTGTTTTCCACAGTACTGGGCATTCATTTGTTTAATTTGACTGGTTCTTCCTTGCTTCATATTCTTTTATAGTATGCTGATTAGTACATACTGAGTACTGCTCTTCAACATACCAGTGACAGTGGCACAGTGATTCATATCCCCTGGTGTTATCCCATTCTTATCACAGGTGTTCTTCAGCCATTCATATAACTATTGCTCTGCCGACTTTTTTTTCCTCGTATCAGGACCTGTCCTAATAAAGCATATCACATCATACTGACATCATTGTCCGGTTTTCTTTCTCTATATCCTTTTTTATTGTTTTATTTGTCTAGTTATGATCATTTTCTATAGCATCAGCTGTTGAGCAGGAAGTTGTCAGGCAGCAGCCATCACACCTGACACCAACCACAGTAAAAATTGCTTATCCCAGTGATCCATAAGTTGAGCTGTCTGCAGGCTGATGAAGGTCATCCTGTGGAGGGTAACCTGAAGGGATCATTGGTAATCTCTGGTATTCCTTCTGAGGTAGGTGGTATGGGATCTTAATGGGGGAGTGTCACAAAGAGGCTTTCTATGTCATACAGAGGAGGTGTGACAGCTGGTCAGGTCTGAGGTGGGCAGGCAGCTTGCTACCTTTATTAGTAGTCTAAAGTGCATCCTCATGCAACTGGCAGATTTATATAGCTTCCTTTCCTTGAATATCAGGTCACCAGTTGCTGTCCCTACCCATGCTGTCAGCTATGGAGGCTACTGACTTCAGGACAGAATCCTTACTGGGCAGCTTTACAGGCTGTCCTCTCCCCATCCTATCCCCATTTATGGTGCTCCCCATCCTTGTCTGTCACTCACCATTCTCTGTTTGTTGACCAGTCCTCCCCATAACCAATTGTCTCACCTCTGCTTGTGTCTCCATTGTGGAGCATCTTGTGGTTCTCTCACTCATGCCTTTCCTATGCCGTTCTTCCTACATAAGACTTTCTTGTGTTTCTATTCTTCTTTACCCTACTTTAATAAAGGGTTCCTATCCAGCAAAAATAATACCCTCATTTCATCAACCCATACCAGTCTTCACTTAACTCAGTTCATATCTGCTTTCATCAGTTTGAGCTTCCATTCTGACTTTCCTGTCACATCACTTCCTTCCCATTCATAAACTGTTATCAGCTGTCACTTTGCTGTGTAGTCCTTATGTGGGCTATCAGCTGTGTCCGTTTATCACATATGTGAAACTTCAATGAGATGCACATCATGTCAAGCATGCAGCTTGCATGCTGGTTACCCCAGGTAATGTGACATTTCATAGCGCAATTTACTCACTTGAGCAATTATTACCAGCAATCCCCCCATGAGTGTTGTGTGTGTATTTTAATAACTTAAGTAAAGGAGCATTGTCGCTTGTCTAGTCAGGATGTAATACACAAGTCTTTGTGGGTTCTGTTCAAGAAGCTTTATTATGTACAAACACATCAGGATAGAGGCTTAATAACTTTGACTTAGGTAAACGTATGTACAAACTAGCTATTACATTCATACATGCTTCACCCTCTGGCTGCGCTCTCAACATGGCACTGAAGCTAGCATGTGCTTGCTATTTATATGCATGTTCGGTCCTTGAAACGCTTCTTAAAGATACAGCACATACACTCTGTTCTACAAGCGTGAACTAACATGTTTGGCAACAAGATACTATTTTTACACATTTCCAAATAAATTCATATGTTAAGAATCGAACATAGCCATAAATAAGTTTTCCAAACAATAACAGATAGCTTTCAACATATATATTACCTGACTTACACATACGTTTGATATGGTTGTCGTATAAGGGTTGGTATCAGGCTAAGGAAAACTGAATTAAAAAATACCCTGTAGGATTCATGAACAATCATGTAAACTCTGTGCGAAGCCTACATAATGACTACATGTTAGTGTGATGAGCAGCAACACTAATCGCATATGCATGCTATTCATCCTGCCTAAATGAATACAGGCACATTTTTGTGGCCAGCATCAGTGTTGGCAGCCAGGAAACCATGCTGAGCAGCATGAACACACATAGTAAGCAAACAGTTTTGTCCATGGGCAAACCTGTTAAGTGTGCTCATACAGACAGCATGAGGATCTACATAATGCAAATATTGCATAGTGTACACAGGCAAGGAAAGTGTTCTGAGTGTACTGTGCACATGAATGTAACATATGTGTGCAGTAATAAGTAAGAGGAAATGTGAAAAGGCAAGGAGAGCTATAAACACATGGGTTACCAGATAAGAAAAGTGTACTGAGGACAATACGCACAGAAATCACAGAGATGTATACATAAAGATGTAAGAGGGGAGGGCTAATGTTCAAATTCTAATAAGATAACGTGAAACTGCTTAGTCACCAATTCAAATTTGTAGTAATAAAATTTTAAAATTTTGCAATATGCATGTCAGAATAATTAATGGTGGTCACATTTCCTGAGCAAATGCAGGCAAATAAAAGCAGACATGATATTATAGGATGTGACATTTAAATAAATTCAAATTGTAACAGGGGGGAGTTACAGGACATATGAATCTCACTGACATGTTGATTTGAGATGACAGTTCATAACGTGTCATCACAGCTGTTAATCTCCATAAATGTGAAGTCATTCAATCAGCTGTACTGAATTTGCCCCTCATTTTATCTTCTAAAATTGATGGGGGAGGCCTCTGCCACTATATATGTACAAAGTATAATTGGTGGGGTGTCTTTTATGCAGAACAGTTAAATACACAAAAAAGCTTACAGTCACTCAATGCTAGTTTGGAACACTTGCATAAGCATTGAAAAACCAACATTATAGTGGGATCAATGAATATGCCATGGTATAAATGCATTGCTAATTGTCTTATATGTGGTTATTTGAGCATTACATTATGTGTATGAATCAAGGAAAATGTATCCCTGTAATTACTCAGAAAGAATCTTGTATGTCAGACAACATTGCCTGGTGTGAGATATACCTAAACACACTTGTAGCTCCCTGCTGTTGTCACTGTGATGATAGAACAACAATTATGTCCAATGTGGATATAATCCTGTATTGGAACACATGCCTTGCTTAGGCAATGGCGTACATTACTTTACCTTGTGTCCTCAGTCACAAGGAGGTGCTTCTCTATAACTGTGAAGGAATGACAATCTATTGAAATGATAGCATCAGTCTTTATTACAACCTTTTCAAAGGGAATGTACAATAAACACTTATAACAGGAAACAATGTCTACACATGAACATGTGAGTGACAGCACTGTTTACAACATATACACTTACATTAAGCAGTGATGCTGGGATTTGAGCTATATGGCTAACATCAAAGAAATACATGTGCAACTACATATTTATTTGACAACTGTAACATGGCACATTTCAATGGATGACATCACCATCGTATATTACCTTCATGTTTCTAATAAAATGTGGTTGCAAAGCACAAGCACAGTATATAGATATACCTCATATATGTATTTGCAGCCTGTTCTGCATGGCAAGAGGAAGAAACTCAGATGAAAATCATTCTTGGATTCAAACTTCCTACCTATTGACTGACAGAATCTACACACCAGTGGATTATATGCATGTGCCACACCAGAACTCTGATTACATGTAAGGCATATAGCATCTTTGAAAGAATGCATACAAAGGAGATGTGTGTATAAAAATGATTTCTACAGCTATGTGGACTTCTAAATGTTGCAAATAATAAGAGGTTTAATACACTCCTGCAACCATTTATATTCACACACACACAATCAGGAGAGTCTCACTGCTTTATTCAAAGTCCCTATCTACTGACTGATAGAATCTACACACAGGTGTATTATATGCACAAGCAACAGCAATGGTCTGACTATAGGGGTGTGAAAGTTCATTATTGAAATGATGACCTCATCACAGTGTTGCATACAGTATATATTTCTGGATGGAGTGAAAAGGGGATGTGGGATTTATTGGACCATGCAAATGCTTCTCATGAATGGAAGTCAAATGAGCTCATCTGTTGAATTAATCCTCCACTGATACAATATCCTCCCATAACACACGCAAGTTGATGGTTGTGAGATAAGAACCCCTTACAAATCCAGCTATAAGTTCTAGAGGGCACACTATGTAAAGAAAGCACCACCCCAGAAGTCTGACTTTTACACTATGAGAGTGCTCTTTATAGAGGATGACATCAGTGTGGAGAGTAAATGTTATTGAAAGAATGCCCTGATATTGATGTGGACTCATCCTGCAGTGTACAATTTAGTCCAGGCTACTGCTTTACTGAGGCCAGCAGTAATTAATGTCACATTTACACAACTCCAAACACACATACATGTTAATTGCTGTGTGATTAGAACCCCCTACTTATCTAGCTACGCAATCTAGAGAATACAGTATTTAATGCAAGTGACTTTCATAGTTTGAGACTGCACTTTATAGAGTATGACATCAGTGTGGTGTTACGGAGATGTTGATGTTGGCAGAAGTGTCTGACATTGATGTGGACTTACCTGACAGTGTAAAGAACTTCCAGGATTCTACTTTACTGAGGCCACCAGTAGATAAGGTTATATTTACACAACTCCATATGCATGCACACACACACACACAACACACACACACACACACACACACACACACACACACACACACACACACACACACACACACACACACACACACACACACACGCACACACGCACACACGCACAAACATGTTAACTGTTCTAAAGTTAGCAACCCCTACCTATGCAATCTAAATGACAGAATTCTTAATGCAAATTCCACTGCAGAAGTCTGATTTTCATAGTGTGAGAGTGTTATTTACAGAGGATGACATCATTGTGGTGTCACAGAGAAGATGATGTCACTTAAAGGGTCTGACACTGATGTGGGCTTCTATTATATTGAGGCCAGCAGTAGTTAAGGTCATATTTATACAACTCCGCACACATGCAGCCACACGATACCCTACCTCTCTGCTGAGACAATCTAGAAGACACAGCGCTTAATGTAAACACCACCACAGACGTCTGAGTTATAAGATGTGACAGTGTAGATAGTGTTGGCTTCTTAGTCTATCAGAGAAGATATTGTAATGTTAAAGGTTTTGTGCAAATCCATATTTGTTGATATGACAGAGCAAGTGAAATGTTATGGTCAAGAATACATACATAATGCTGACTAATGTCAGCTATGCTGTCTTTAATGCATATTGCAGGACTAAGATTGACATACACCAACCTGACTTGTATAGATGAGACACACACAAATATGAAAGACAGGGCGAACAATAAATTATTCATGGATCATCAGGTTATGATGATGTTATGTGAACCTTAAGGACTGGTATTGATATTAACTGTGGTACATGCTCATGCATGGGCAATGTGGGTTGTCAATACCAAGCAATACTTAATGTTCCAATGCAGAAGGGATAAAAATGATGTGTGTGTGTCAAGGCTGTATGTGGTTGTATATCAGTTGTGTTAGCGTTGCAGTGCAGACCCAACTGTCCAGAATGAACTGTTCAGTTAAGCACACAGATCACTGCATTTCACATGAGAACATTAAATATTTCCCATGTAATTAAATAATATAATCCATTGGCAATACTTATTTCTGTTCCAAATGTCTTCCTAAAGTACAATGCAGAAAAATGTATTTGCATGGATGTTGTCAAAGTGTTAGCACATGTGTGATTCTACTTTGATGTGTTGAACTCAGACTGTGAAGTAACAGTGTTTAGTGGTGTTCACTGATGCTTCCTGCCAAACTTTACATTAATAAAGATTCATAGAGGAAATATTGTGATTCCCATTATATGTATAACAGATCTGTTATATTTTATTTTATTTTATTTTAACATGCCGCCTACATATGCTCAACATGTTGTATTATACCTTTCCATGTTAGCTCAAAAGCTCAATTCAAAAAAGTGTTATGCTTGCCTTCCCCATTTATTTGATGGTATGCTGCAAGCAAAAACGCTTACTGTTGAAAGAAACAGTGAAAATTTAAAATTTTGTTTGCCTTCTAAACTGCAAAACAGGCTTAGCATAGATGCATGGCTATCAACACTCTAGACTGCACTTACTGAAGAAAATACAGCTGTCAAACTAGCTTTCTCTGTGGCACAAGTAGTAAACTATCAGAGCTCGATGAAAAAGAAGAGGTTAAATATTATGACTTGGCACATAACCTTCTGGAATTACACACTGTAAAAAGTTATTTGACCAATGTGTGAATCAAACCTGAAGAAGGAATAATGCATACATTTCAATACACATGATTATTTGTCAGTGCTACAGGAAAACTTTTTTTAATGCAGGTTCATTACAGATAAACTACATTCAGTATGAAGGGAGATATACTTCATATAGGCCTGTACATGTGTGAATTTAGGAGGTTTTGTGAAATGCATTCCTATGAAAGAGTCATTATTACTGTTTGCGAATGCATGTCAGATGTTTACACATTTGTGAGCTGATTTATACAGGTTGGGGTATGATACATGCATACTTCACTACATATACTGCCCTAAACACACAGTTGGGCTATGTGAGAAGAGAAGATGATTTTCACTTAAGTATTCTGCCCATCATAGAGATGCAAGTGTATTTTTAATTAATTATCATAATTATCCTGCTTAAACAGTTACACACTCATAGTCAGCTGTGTTTCATAACTAAATCATTAATGAGATATGCTACTTACAACATTTTATTTATCAAAGATTATTGTGACATCTATTAAAATAAAAATAATTATGATAGCCTATTTATGTACTGGTACCATCTTAATCAAGATTTGTTAGAAATTACATTTTAACACCTTTCTGAAAATAAGTGCTATCTGGATTTGTACTCTGGATCACATGTGATCTACACCTAAAGTAAATACATTTATACCTTGTGCCACAGGGACAGTTGCAAAGAGGGTGTATGTTCTGCACTCAGTACTGTCCAGATTGCTGTTATCTGTGTATTACTGCTAAGCATATTTATTCTACAGAAGACTGCTCAGACAAAATGCTTTACTTTTTTTTTTCCTTAAGCAGGTAACAGTGATTGTGCACCACTCAGCATTGAGCAAGTGTACAAGGCAAAAAAACAGGAAAAAAAACTATATATTGCACTGATGAAAATAAATCATACATCTGGTGTAATACTTTCTGCATTCCTTTCACAATGTCTGGATTTGAAGCCCAAAGAAGTTCTGTTAAGGAGTCAAAGGCACTGCATTTACTGCTTCTGCTACAGAAACAGATGTACATCATGTGCACATCACTCACTCATTGGAAGTACCGTGCACTGGTGCAAAAGTGTTTGCACTAACAGAAGTAACAGAAATGAAATTGTTCACTATTTCCCTCACTTGTGAGCCCTATTTGCCCTCTACTAAGCAGTGCTGAAATTACACAGGTAAAAAACATACACAATTTATATTCCACATACCTTGGAAAGTGGAGTCTCATTTATTGGCTCAAAATGCTGCCACACAAGACTGCACTCTGCCAAAATGCATGCAAATTAGGAACACAGAAAATAAAAACAAATAATAGACAATTGTCAGTAGTAACAAATATAGGGGAATAATAATGAAATGGTAGGATTGTGAAGTTTTCCAGATATATATATATGTGAGTGTTGCACAACAAGATCAGAAGCTTAGAAAATATGCATTAACTCTGATAGACAAAACACGATGTGGAAGTGAGCCCTCAATTCAGTGCAGTAACAACGCACACTCATTTGTGTTTCATATCCCTCTTTGCCACCAACACAAGACCACAAAAATGTTACTTTCTCATTTGCTTGAACATGTCTAGATCAGTGTGATACTGACAACTACTTTATGGAAATAATAGTTCACACCATATCAATATCAGGTTGCCAACAATGCCAACTATTTGTTCTCTTTATATTCTGAGCATCTTCCCCCTCTTCTCATCTTACATACAGGAATGCAATGTCATGGCCATTTATTTGCATATTTGTTTCAGTACGTACTATGGCTGATCAGTATTCCATTTTAAGCGGAGGATGAACAGCATGATCCTACTGCAAGGATATCAGTCATGTTGAGGTTGCTCTCATAGGTCTCAAGGTGCTTACACTTTTTATTTTAACTCTGTCCTGCATGATACATGGCTGATGCACAGAGTGGATAGCTTTGAGAGGCTTTCTCAGTATGTTGAGTATATGCATATATAGTACATAACAGGACTGTGGTTGTTTCTGTAAATACTAATTTTGGAAGATTTTTTTTTTCAGTTGATATTGTAATTCATGTGTCTTCCTGCTTATTACTCTACTTGTGAAACTGTTGATATAATTGTCCTGTTGACTGGTTTACATACGGTAAGTAAGTGACTGGCTTGATGCCAGTTATTGTGTACAATGCATACCTGTACATAGCAGATGTCACTCCTCTAAGCCAAGAATGCCATTGGTGGACACCTTACACAGGTTCTAATTATTTATTTATTTATTGACATTTGTTGACCATGAAAGTCCACTGGGTGAGAAACCCATTTTTAGTGGAGGCCCAGGCAGAAAAGGTCTATAAAGTATTTATTACAGAGTATTTTAAGGATAAAATAGGCAAAGAGTATAAACAATGAAGAATTACATTGGGACATGAAATATAATATACAGTACATTAACACTAAAAGCATATGAATAATAATGTAATTTTGGTTCAAAGAAAACAATTATATTAAATACTTAGGAGGTTCTAAATATTGCCTAGAAGTAAGTATACCCTGGGATTCATTAATCTCCATGTCGGAGCAGCATTATTTTGACACGGAGTGGACCGAGTCCGTGTAAGTGCGGCTGTAGCAGTAGCATGCCTTGCATATTCATGAAGGTGCACTACTGTTATGGCTATGCAGACACGAATACCACTGAGTGCAGGGGGCATGTCTAACATGCCCCCTGCACTCAGAAAGTGTCATACAGCACTTTTGAAAAGTATTTCAGTGTCTGCAGACACTGACATGAAATAAATTGAGTATTTCAGTGTTCTCAGACACTGAAATAGATAGGGGAGCAAGAAACAATGCAGGGTGTTTGTGACAGATTCTGTCACACACACCCTGCATTGTAAAAGTGCCACATGGCCATAGCCATCAACTGTACAGCTTTCTGCAGAATGCCCAGATGCCTGCCTCACATACTTCTCAACCCCTAAAGCAAGAAAACTGTACAAAGCCATAAATAATGTGGGGACAAAGGCAGAAAAATAGGGACACATTTTAAATATTGCACTGACAAACCTGGAAAGCTGATAGAATAAAAGGTTTGCAGTAACATGGATTTCCTGAAGGGTATGAAGTCTGAAACCCAAATGTCTGTCATGTTCGACTTAAACCCCGAGTGACATGCCAATGATTTGCAAGCAAACCACAGTCACACTTTCTAAATTTGTAAGAGTAATAGCTAAAATCTATCCCTATGTGTCCCTTTACAATTTCCCATACTGTGACTGATAAGGAGTACAGATACACGTAAATAAAGTTGGTTTATGAATATAATTCATTTATTTTCCATTCTAAGGTATGTTTAATTGTAGCTGTGTGAGTGTGCACATTATGGCCCTCTGCTCAGCATTGTTCAAACATCCCATAGGAGATAAATGAAAATATACAACAGAGTCCATAATGCTGAGATAGTGCAGTGGTAGGGTCCCAACTATGGATGCAGCTGTTCACAGTTTGAGTACCAAAACAGACACTTTCTTTTTACATAGGACAGCAGTGTTAAAATTATTATTTTAATTTTAAATCATGTGGTAATTGATATTTGCCAACCAGGGTAGTGTAGCTTGTCTAAAATGTAAGTGTGAGTGCATATAACATGTGAAATCACCCATGTATACACAAGTGTCCCATACAGTATAGTCACACCCCATGGTAATGTAATGAAAGCACATAGAGGAATGTCAGATAAAGTAAATCAAGTACACTTACTAATATGTCAGTAATGATTAATGAAGTCAGTATCCTGATATTTTCTTAAAATGATTTCTGATGAATATCTGAGCTGCAAGGTGAGTTAAGTACAAACTTGCTGTGTTAAAGAAAGCGCTGCATTTTATTGCTCTGTTTACTTATTTGTTTAATCGAATATTGTGTTAAATATAGTACTGCGTTTTGTTTTTCTGTTTATTTGTGTCATTGAATATTATGTCAAAGATAGTACTGCATATTTATTTTTCTGTTTATTTCACTGAATATTCTGGTCTCTCTGTCTCTCTGCAGTTAGTGGGGTTATTGTTTTCACTTCATTGATATTTGGTGTTGAACTCTTATCCCAGAAAGTTTCTCTGTGCTTATAAGTGTTAGTCACTTATCTGGTAATTTATTTCTGCTGAACATCTGAGCTACAAGCTGAGTTAAGTACAAACTTGCTGTGTTAAAGATAGTACTGAATTTTATTTTTCTGTTTATTTATTTGTTTCATTGAATATTGTGTTAAAATAGTACTGCATTTTATTTTTCTATTTATTTGTTTCACTGAATATCACGGTCTCTATGTTTCTCTACAGTTAGTGTGGTTATTGTTTTCAAGTAATTCATATTCAATGTTAAACTCTTAGACTAGAGGGTTTCTCTGTGCTTATATGTGTTAGTCCCTTATCTGTGAATTTATTTCTGCTGAATATCTGAGCTACAAGCTGAGTTAAGTACAGACTTCCTGTGTTAAAGATATTACTGCATTTTATTTTTCTGTTTATTTATTTGTTTCATTGAATATTGTGTTAAAGATAGTATTGCATGTTACTTTTCTGTTTATTTGTTTTATTGAATACTGTGTTAAAATAGTACTGCATTTTATTTTTCTGTTTATTTATCTGTTTCATTGAATATTGTGTTAAAGATAGTACTGCATTTTACTTTTCTGTTTATTTGTTTTATTGAATACTGTGTTAAAATAGTACTGCATTTTATTTTTCTGTTTATTTATTTGTTTCACTGAATATTGTGGTCTCTCTGTCTCTCTGCAGTACATTTCTCACCCACCCTCCCTGTTCTTGTTGTGGTATTAATCTTGGTGGCTTTGGAAATGCCTGCCCCTCCTGTAAATTTGTGTTTGAAAACTCTTCCAGGGTCTGTCTCGTTTGCTCACTCAATGGAGTACAGTGAGATCATATTTTGATTTCAAACACTGCTACCAGTCCCAGCTGTTCAGCTTTAACCCAGCTCTATCCCAGTTTAGTGTCATTAGTTCATCCGACCTAATACAGAAAGAACATTTGAGAAGCCCTTAACCTTGAATTATCTTCTGTTTCTCCTTTCTCACATTCCACTTTACTAAAAAAAAAAAAAAAAAACTTTGCTAGAATCTCTCTGTGTTGTGACTGAGTGTGCTTCTCAGCTGATAAGTATTCTTTTGGCACTTTTTAACTACTCAGACTTGAATAAAACAATAATTTAATTCAGTTCAGAATACAGTTTGAATAAATTGCATTTATTTAAACTGTAATTGCTTTAATATTGCTACACACTCAAGTGTGCCAGCTTGCACTGCACTTGAATTGTTTTAGTGCTGTTTTAACTGCTTTTCTGTAATAAAAAAAAATCAAAGCTTGTTTCCTGCCTTTCTTGTAACTAGTCTAGTCCAGATATAGATTTCCTGTATCCAGGACTGTGTATAAGCTTCTGAGCCCCGAAGTCTTTCTGTGTTGGAGGGAAGCCATCTAGCTTATCAGTGGGAGTGGTAAGCACTAGGTAGTCTATCTACCATAAGAGTGGTTTCTGGCCAAGAAATTGTAGTTTATTGGCCGTTTGGGCAGTTTTTCCATCTCTTTCAACTTTCTGGTCTAAAAGCCTGTGTTTGCACATGTTTCCCACTTTCCTGGAACTAGTCTTGTCCAGATACAATTTTACTGTCTCCAGGACTGTTTGTAAGCTTCTGAGCTCCCCAAGCCTTTCTGTGTTGAGGGAAGCCTTCTAACTTATCAGTGGGAGTGGTAAGCACTTGTTAGCCTACCTACCACAAGAGGAGTGTTTTTTGGCCTGGAAATTGTAGTTTATTGGCCACCTGGGCTGTTTTTCCATTTCTTTCAACTTTCTAGTGTGAAGTCCATGTTTGTGCTTTTCCTGCCTTTCCTATAACTAGTCTAGTCCAGCTACAGATTTGCTGTATCCAGGACTGTATGTAAGCTTATGAGCCCCCCGAGCCATTCTGTGTTAGAGGGAAGCCTTCTAGCTTATCAGTGGGAGTGGTAAGCACTAGGTAGCCTAACTACCACAAGAGGAGTGGTTTCTGGCCCAGAATTTGTAGTTTATTGGCTGTTTGAGCAGTTTTTCCATGTCTTTCAACTTTCTGGTTTAAAAGCCCATGTTTGTGCTTGTTTCCCACCTTTCCTGTAACTAATCTAGTCCAAATACAGATTTGCTGTATCCAGGACTCTTTGTAAGCTTCTGAGAGGTGCCAAAGTCTGCTCTTCAAGTTTTCCCTTTGATCTGCTAGTTTTCGCCTCTCCTGCACTTTTAGTAGCTTAATAGTCTAGCACTTTACCATACCAGACTTCTTGTAGCAATTATTGTGGCACACAAATGTGCTACCAGCACTAAACATTCCACAAGGAAACAACTGCAGTACTTATTATTAATGCGCACCTGTCCAGGCATATCTAAAGGTCAGTTCTCTGTGCTTTCTCCTATTAGCACAGTGAACTTGGGCATCCTGAGGCAATGTAGCAACTGCCTCATGAACACTGACAACCATCTCCTCTTAACTCCCAAAACTCAGACTTATGAGAGATGCACTTATATATCCAAATTGGAAGCCACGCAGTCTCCAGCCAGGACCAGAATAGCTGGTCAAGAGGAGACGATCAACACTTGCACCACACCATATGGAACACATAGCCCTCCAGAACACACACCAGCACTGCCTTCACATAAAAACACAAACCACACACCCACCTTTGTGGAGACTGACAATAAAAATCTACCCAAATAGCAGAGACCTCCAGGGCAGAAATGTACTCAACCACCACAACACAACACTAATCATGAGACACATAACTCTCCTAAATAGTGTGCCACTCAACCAAAGCCCCTAAGGAAAAACAGCATTCCCAGCGCACTAGTCATAGGTGACTCGATAGTAAGCCACACTGATTTCCCACTCACTAGGTTTAATAAGGTGAAAGTAACAGTCAGCTACCTGTCAGGTGCCAGGATCCACCACATAACACACGGACTCAGGTCCTTCAACAACAGGTACAAATATGATTCTGTCATTGTACATGTGGGTGTGAATTACCTGAGACATACCTCCCTGGACTACATGAAAAAAGACATGAAGGAGATCTCAGATTACATAGCCCAGGTGCATATAACCCTAGCTCTGAGCAGCATCCTACTATCACCAAGAATGATACCATAGTACAAGTATAAAATAATTGAGTTCAACAATTGACTAAGTTTCTGGTGTCATTCAAAGGGGATCCAGTATCTGCCTGTCTGGGATGACATGATTGACAAACCTCAATGCTTTGCCAGAGATGGCCTGCATCTGTCACACCTGGGCTTTCGGATAGTGGTCAAGGCTCTCTCCAACCCTATAGTGCCTTTTTTAGGTGGTGTTCCAAAGACCAAATTACCACTGTAACAGCTACAAACAAATGCAATCTGAGGGTCATGCTGCTCAATGCTAGAAGTCTAAATCTCAAAATGCACTCACTCGAAGCACTCCTTAAAATGGAGAACATCGACATTTGTGCTGTAACAGAGACCTGATTCAAGGAAGCAGAAAGCACCCCTGCACTACCAGGCTATAACTCATTCCACACCTTTCAGCCCCAGAAATTTGACCTAAGCTCCAAAGGTGGTGGTGTATCCATATTCATAAAGGATGCACACACCTCCAGACTGGAAGCCCAACATAACGCATCAGAGATACTTCAGGTGCAGCTAACATTGGGTAAGACAGCAATTCAGGTTGTAGTCTGTTATAGGTTCCTAACCATGCCCCAAGACTCACACTATATGTTCCTAATCACCCTGGAGAATATTAGGGTCCAACCTAACACTGTCATACTGGGTGACCTCAACTACCCCTCCATTAACCCGGAAAACTACTCATGTACCAATACACTTTTCCAACATTTCCTGGAATTCATTAATTCCAATGTCCTTGACCAGCTCATTCTTACCCCCACTAGAGGTAGCAACATCCTTGACCTGGTCATTACTAACATGGGCAACCATTGTTCGACAACAATAGTCAACTCCTCCCTGGTTAGATCCGACCACAAACTAGTCACCTTGGAAATCCACATCCAACACCCCCCCACACACACAGGTAACCACCATGAAAACTTACCCAAAACTAACTTTGGGATCCTTAAAACAGAGGTGGCTAACTTCACAGCACCCATGCAAATGGAGAATAATTGCATGGCCACTGAATCATACACCAATGCACTGTACGGACACGTACACAAATGCATGGATCTCGCCATAACCAATAAAACCAAGAGGCTCTCCTCCAAAAAAAGGAAACTAATCTAGTGGTCCCCTGCCATAAACAAACTCTACAACAGTAGGAGGAAACTGATGCTGAATAAGGTGAAGTCCTAAGACTGGAAAAAAAACTCAAACTCGTACCAGAAACAAAACTATGACCACCACAGAGGAAGATGTCACTGTTGAATGTAACACACTGAGACAAATGTTCATCAGAAGAGCATACCCTAGTAAGTTACTAGATGAAAGTATAACTGAAGTGGTCAATAAAAGAAAGAGTGGAACTTATCAACCTATTTTGAGAAATAAGAAGGAAGATATAATTGAAAATACAACCATACTTGTAGGAAATAATTATTTAACAGACAATATACGTAATAGTACAATAAATAAAGAATCTGGTGACTCATTTGTCAATTTTGTAATCACATACAACATTGATTTTCAATATATAAAAAATATTATATGGAAAAATTGGAACATCATTACTCAGGATAAAGAACTTCTTGAGAAATTAGGATTAGTTCCGAGATTTACAACAAGAAGAGATAGGAATTTCAAAAATATATTTGAAACTTTAAAAAATGTGATGACTAAATGTAAGGGCATGCAACAATGCTATGCCTGCCCATACTGTAAATACATTTATGTAGGTACATCAATAGCCATCCAGAACTGCAATAATTACAAAAAAGTCTTGAAGAGTACGGACAAATTTAATTGTAACTTTAAAATGGTCGTATATCTAGCTAAGTGTCTACATTGTCCCAGTTTCTATATAGGCAAAACAAAACGTAGATTGAGGGATAGAATATATGACCATTTATATAGTATCAAATAAACTAATCAAGACAGCGCACTAGTTAAACATGTCCAAGAAAATCCTAGTCACACTTTCAAATTCTGGATACTAGACCAAATGGGACCAAAAATAAGGGGTGGACCAACTGAAATAGAACTTGAAAAGTTGGAATTAGTATGGCAAATATGCCTAAACACATATAATGAGCCTGGACTCAATGATATGTGTTCCATTATGCCTATTCTAAAAATGAAAAGTCTGTGTAGATAGTATTATATCACCATCTGCATTATGGACTAATATGTATGTACTGGTGCTCTAATAGGAATAATAGTAATGGGATGATTCCCATATACTTATTTACATCTTTATTTACATTTTTATTCCTACTTTTACTTCCATTGTTATTTTATTTATTCCATTCGACATTTTATATTTTTAAATATATATGTACACATATATTTATACTTACATTAGTACAATTTGAATATGTAAACTGTTTTATTTATTAGGTTGTGCTATGCTTTCAGTGTTTTCATTTCAAGCATTATAGTATAGCCCTGTAAATTGTAGTAATCTGGGATCAGCTGACTTGATAACATAAATATTTAAATGATTCTGTATGTTTTTTACATTTATTTGAAGAAGTTCAAAGAACTGCATTGAATGAAAAGCGCTTCATTAAAGGATTGTACCTGTCAGTACGTTGCCATGTTTTATTACTGGAAAAAACTCCCTCATCAGTCTCAACAAAAAGTTGAGATCCCTCTTCAAATACTCCAAAGCTAGCTATGAAAGCAGAATTGCAGCAGATAGTAGAGACAACCACAAGGCCTTCTATACTTATGTAAAGAATCTCTATGGCAATACCCAGATTTGCTCTGAGCTACTGTACAATGGTACCTCCTATACCGAGCCAACAGATATTGCCAATATACTGGCAGACAGATCCAGTGCCGACTTTACCCCTCTCTCCCCCACAAAGGACCAATCATAATACCAGTAGATTGCCAAGCACACAGTATTACTGCTGCACAGGTTAACACAGCACTTTCCAAGGCCAAGAATACAGTTTCTATGGGACCTGACAATATCCTTGGTCGTGTTCTACATAAACTACAGAGTGAACTGGCACCACACCTGTGTGCCCTGTTCAATCACAGCCTCACCTTAGGCTTTGTCCCTACCAAATGGTGCAATGCTGCAGTCATCCCTCTCCAGAAAGGAGGAGCAACTAGAGACCCTGGTAACTATCATCCCATTAGCCTGACAAGTCTGATATGCAAAGCTGTGGAACACATCATCATGGAACTAATAAACAAGGATATAGAGACTCTCCAAACTCTGGACCCCACACAGTTTGGTTTTGTGAAGGGTAGATCATGCTTGCTCAACTTGGTCTACTTTTTTGAGTCAGTCACCAGAGCTGTGGATGAAGGCAAGGTGGTTCATTCAGCTTATCTTGATCTGGCCAAGTCCTTTGATACCATTACCCACTCAGAAATCATAGAAAAACTCACTAAGCTAGACATCAACCTCTATATCACTAGGTGAGATGCAAACTGGCTCACAGATAGAACCCACAGTGTGAAAGTAGTTGACTCCAAGTCAGACTGCTGACTAGTCATGAGTGGAGTGCCACAGGGATCAGTCCTGGGTCTTCTCCTGTTTGGTATCTACTTCTCAGAAGTCCAGGCCAACACTAAGGGATGCTGGCTGACAAAGTTTGCAGACAGTTGCAAGTTGAGAGCCATTATTAACTCCCCAAGTGATGCTAACATCCTACATAAAGGCCTCACTGAAACCAATGGCTGGTTTCAGAACCATGGCTTTAAGCTCACTGCCAAAAAAAATGTGTCATCATCCCCTTTGCTAAAAACCCAGTTCCCATGAATTACTACATCGATGGTAGTCCACTGAACACAGAAGGTGTTATAAAAGATCTGGGAATGCAGGTTGATGGCAACCTCTCTTTTGACCACCACATTGCCACTGTGGTCAGAAAGTCCTTTTATGTGGCACATCTCATTACTAAGGGTTTTGCATCCAGGAAGAAAGAGCCCATTGTCTCCCTCAACTCTTCCCTCATTAGGCCAATCATTGAGTACAATGCCCCATTTGGCATGTACCTCACTAGACACCCGCAACAACTAGAGAGGCCACAAAAGTATTTCACAAAGAGGATCCTAGGCCTTACACCCTTGTCCTATATGGACAGACTAAAAAAAACTCCAACTATTCTCTTCTTATACCACCTACTTAGTGGTGATCTCTGCTTGACTGACAAAGCCATGTTTGACCCAGCTCTGTTAGAAATACTACATCTAAAGAAATCCCAATCCCTCCACACCACATGCTCCAGAGACCTCAACCTTATTACCTCAATCAACAAAATGTGCTGGAGGGACATGTTCATAACTCAGAGATTGCCCATGATATGGAATAGACTTCCCATACATGTCAATCAGAGCACCTACTGGTCCACTTCAACAGAAATGTGATGAGTGGATGGGAAATAGAAAATTCACCCCAGGGATCACTGCAGTGGCTCTACTCGACAGAGGCACTGGGAACTAAGGTTGGGTGGCACAATGCCATGGTAATCCTATGAGCTAGGCATGTAAAGGCTCCAGGGCTATTAGCCTAGTACAGACCTATGAACCTGTGAACATATGAAAATTGAGCAATGGTTAGTGCACAGCTATGCTTAGTCAGTGTAAGCATTGCTGAAATGTGAATGCTAAGCAGCCGTCAACTCAGCTAAATGGATTAGTGCACTGTTAAGCAATGCTCAGCAATTACCCCTTTAAGCACTATTCAAACCAGCTTAGTGGATTTGCGCACTGCTTAGCTGAACTTAGCATTTTCAAAATGGTACAATGACAGGAAGGGTGGGAATATGGCCTTATTTAAACCATGCAGGTGGGAATACAGCTATATCCTGTTTAGTTTGATCTCTGCAGGAACAAATCTGGCATTGGATATCGAACTTGCTTTCAGGTGCAATGCTAGGGCATCCTGGAGGCCATGGTCATGGCTGAACTCCTTTTAGAACACCATGATGACAGACTGCTGTAGGGTCAGTCCCAGGGCTCTCAGTACAAAGAAGAGGCCTTGGACCATCTGAACCATGACCTCACCAGTGCCACTGGAGTCCCCTGAACTGGTGAGCAGGTATGGCATCATTATGCCAACCTAAAGCATAGGAAGGGGAAGCTCTTAGCCCAGAGGATCCAAGATGCTCAGGGCCAGCATGTTTCAGCAGTTTGTAAGTATCCAAGATAGAACTGTGCCAAATTCTAACCTGAGTATGTGATAGACAGGTATACATGATTTCTGTTTCTCACCCCTACAGCTGCAGAAGCGAGGGATATGAACATCAAGGCCCATGCCAACAGACTGACAGGGATGCACTGACAGGCTGGTAAGTACAGATCTATATTGGAGTATATAGTGCCATAACGTAGAAGGAGTAAACTGTTTACTGCCAGAAGGGAGATTGTGTACTGTGTATAATCAATACAACACATCTGTCACACTAATACATATCCACAGTATGTCCATTAATAAAAGTGTCATTTCACTTTAATAAACTATACGACAAACTATTGTGTTTACTCTGGTATGTTGTTGTAGAAATAGAATGTGTACAGGTTCTTTACAGCAAATATGGCATTGACAACATGAAATAACTGAGGCTGTTCTGGGAAACAGCTAGTATGCATTGCAGTCTCATGTTAACCTTTGGTTTCCAGATTGTAGCATTTTAAAGGAGTAATACACAGTACAATAACTATCTGCCATGCATGAATTTCAGGATTACAAGGTCAGACTGTCCATCCCAGAGAGTAATAGTCAGAAATCAGTCACACAAGCAACAGCAGTTCCTAAGTAGCCCAATGTGATGGAAAACAGCATTGAAGTTTATTTCAACACACCCAGACATATTTCAAATCCAGGGAGTGGTACTGAGATGTGTGCATATATACACAATAGAAGCCCTGAATATTTGTAGAAACAGTCATAAAGTGTTAACAAATATTTTCCTCACAGATAAAGAAATGTGTGCAGTAACTGTATGAAGGGTATACTAATACACGTTAATGTGTAGAAACAGTCAGAAAGTGTTAACAGATATTTTTTTTCACAACTCTTACAGGTAAAGCAATGTGTATAGTAACTGTATGAAGGGTATACTAATACACCTGAATATGTGTAGAAACATTCAGAAGGTGTCAACAGATATTTCCTCCACAGGCCTTACAGGTAAACAGATATGTGCAGTAGCTGTATAAAGGATATACTAATACACCATGTACAACCATTCCACTGTCCAACCCAATATGCCTGCAAATGTCAGCAGGATAGGTACATGCACCATGCCCTCTTCACGATACATGTCTCCCAAGTGTCATGCTTTCACAGATAGTGGTCACTGCTGCCAATCACCTTGGATACAGACAGGAATTCAGGTGGACTATGATAGTAGCAGGCTCACACAAGATCATTGCAGGGTACCCCTTCTTTGTCAAGTATGTAACCCTGAGGTGCACAAGCCCCCTTCAGTAAAGTAGCCACAGTGTACCCAGTCTGCCCCATACCATTACAGGTTGACAGTCTAACAGGTATGTATGTGCCACAGAAACTATGGACCACAGATAGATGTAAAGTGAGGGCAGATCTATAGAGTATTGAGCAATACTGTTGTAAAAAATAGAAGCTGATACAGTTATTAATGGACTTTGTATTCTCACCCACACCATCTGCATCAATAATTATTATTCATATACTACGTGTATGTTGTTCCCAAAACCTATTGTTGGGACATGTGTTCAGTTATTGCTCATATATTTCATTGGTTGCATATTAACATACCTTGTTCAAATACCATTATTGGTGGTCTGTTGCCATCAATGTAACTTGCATGCTGTTGAAATGCTTACTATTGTACCATTTATACATGTGACCTGTTGCTATGCAACTTTTTCAAATCTATTGGTTTTGGTTAATGAGAACACACATGCATGCTGTTACAACTAATTTTGAAATGTGTTGTTCATAACTAGCCAATGTGTCTGGGAAAACCACAACACCATAGCACGTTTGGGAAGGCAGTTCCCGGTGGATCTGCTTGTCTCACCCAATCTGACTGTGGCAATGGGCCCAACACATCTGGGACCCAACCTGGAACATCCTCCTCCACTTGTTCTGCACCAACTTTGGGTGGAACTGCCTCAGGGGATGGGGCCTTCCCCACCAGAAGCAGGCGTGGAGAGGAGCCTGTCACCCACCGACAGTTCCAGGGTATGGTGCACAGTGTTATCCTTTCTGAGTTGGGTGGACAGTTGCACCAGATGGAGGGTCACCTGTTGTACCTCTAGGGGTAGGCTGCCCCTCTTGTCCAGCCCCCAGCATGGACAATTTCAGGGCCGTGAAGGTGCAGTGGTGACTGCTCATGTGTGGGGACCTCAGTCCCACTGTATCCATTTGGGGGCTCATGGTCATCTGATTCCCAACAATCCTCCCTGTCCAAGGTGTTTACCCCTCTCATGTGTCATATACCACCCCTGTCTGCTGTATTGTGTGCCTTGTCTGTCTGCAAATGCTATCTATCCTACCCAACCTACCTCCCCTAACATACCTACAGCCTTTCCCCAACATCCCACTCTCACCTAAAAAAAAAAAAAAAAAAATGGGCATCTGTCCCATAAAAAAAATCATTTCCCCATACATAGCTCTACATCTTGCCCCCATGTACAGTGTAATTAATCAATCTACCCACAAATTATTCTTCAAATATCTGTTGCCAACACCCCTTCTTGTGGGGTGTGAGGCTGTAAATTCCAAATTCTAAACATTATTCACAGATGTTGCTGCAGACGAAATGTAGAGCTATGGTCCTTTCCTACACCCATCCTGTACATCCCTAGCTGGTTTTCCTAATGTTTTACTCCATGCCTGTCCCTGTTTCACCACTTTTTTATCACTTTTTTTTTCTTTTCTTTAATTAAAATTAGTGCTGGTGTAAGTGGGAGTAAGATGTGCTAAGGGAAGCTAAGAGGGCTTAACCATCTGTTAGCATCGCTTACCTCTTAGCAATACCATGCAAACCCGCTTATAAATGCTGAAAAGTGCCTTAATTACTCTGTCTCCATCAGCCCTACTTCTGCCCAGCAACAAAATACTCAGCCCTTGCAAGTCTCAAACATGGAATGCTGTGCACTACCATCACAGCAATGTATCATTACACCACCTGAGCTGTGAGAATTTGTAATCCTTTTACAAGCATATCATGCATTCTGGTCATTTAAGATTAATGAAAAAAAGTCATTACTCCCAAGTGTTGAACCCATGACCATGATCAGTGCAATCACAGCAACATACCTCTATACCATCTGAGCTACAGAAATTTGTAATGTTTTTACAAGCATATCATGCACTATAGTCATTTCACATAAGGAAAAAATATATATCTGTAATACTCTTATATACATATAAATGTATATATAAATACATGGGATCCGAACACATGCTCGACTAGCATATGTCTGAATCACAAAACATCGAACACACATACATGAAAGTGCTTAACATCGACAAGCACTTCCGTGCATGTGTGCCTGTTTCGTAGAGCGGACTACAGTGCAGGTAAGGGAAAATTCCCTTTTCCCCACTGTAGTGTGATCTCAGAGTGAGAATAATAAAGTAGGGGGCATGGAGGTTGCAGGGGGGCAAAGCCCCCCTGCAGAAACTTAGATTTTTTTTTGAACTACACATACACGGAAGCGTTTTCGATGTTAAGCGCTTTCATGTATGTGTGTTCGATGTTCTGTGATTCGGACATATGCTAGTCGAGCATGTGTCCTAGACCCAAATATATATATATATATATATATATATATATATATATATATATATATATATATATAATGGGTCTACTTTAGAACACCGACACGCCAGTTCACCGACACACAAACCACTGACACCAAATAACCGACAACACACAATACCGACAACGCAAAACACCGAACATCATTACACCGACACACTAAACATAAACAGCACATTACACTACATTACATATCCACTAGCCCTAACCCAAACCCTAACCCTAAGGTCCGACACTACCGCACACTTACCCTAGCTGCACCCTAACCCTAACTCACTTAACCCACCCCTAACCCTAAGGTCCGACACTACCGCACACTTACCCTACCTGCACCTAACCCTAACTCACTTAACCCACACCTAACCCTAAGGTCCGACACTACCGCACACTTACCCTACCTGCACCCTAACCCTAACTCACTTAACCCACCCCTAACCCTAAGGTCCGACAGTACCAGACACGTACCCTAGCTGCACCCTATTCCTAACTTACTTAACCCACCCTAAAACATAAACCCGTCACTAACACACACTTACATTACCCAAACCCTAACTCCGACACTACCGCACACTCACCTTTCACACACCCTAACCCTAAATCCCTCACTATTGCACACTTACCTGTCCGCTCCCTAATCCAAAATCCCTCACTATCGCATACTTACCAAGTCACGCTTACACGTTCCGCTTGTCGGTCTTCCAGCTGTCGGGATTTCAGCATGTCGGTCAACTGCGTTGTCGGTCCTTTCGCATTCCTCTTCCGCATGTCGGCGAACTGACGTTTCGGTAATTTGAAGAGGACCCATATATAATATATATATATATATATATATATATATATATATATATATACATATATATAAAACACCCTGTTACTGTAAGACATCTGCAAAAAGCCTGGCAAATTGGGGGAATAAAGGGCAAACAATAGCAACATCTTTGAAATATGGCTGTTATAAGCATAGAAGTCTGCTGGGGTATCATGGTTTCATTTAATATATAATTCATGGATGATGTTGAAGTATACTGGCTCACCAGATGCACAGGAGCAAGCATCGCCCAAACCCTGCCCCAGCTGGTTGATATTCATCTGTCCTAATAAATCACCACTATGAAGTGGTTGTCATCAGCATAAATATTCATCCTGATAAGACAGCACAGCCAGTGAGCCATGTACACTACAACAAAACTAATGAGATAGTTAGTACTAACCAGGCAGTTAACATGTTTTCTGTAAATAATGGTATGATACTTGAAAGGTGTGCTTTATCTGAATCACAGATTGCACTCAGACACATACTGACATATTTCATTGAAATCCAATTTTGTATCTATATTTTATGACTTACTTGATGACTTGTTTTTCCCTTAAGCGTATTTTTTGTATTTTAACACATGCTTATGTACACGTATTTACTATATTTTAGCATACAAACATCCCTACATAATAAATACTCCTGCCGTAAGAAACATATAGTAGGTAAATAGCGACATCCTCATGTTACTGTTTTCCCTTTGCTTTTGCATGGGATATCCCCCATACAATGAATACTCCAGCTGTAAGAATCTAATTGAAAATTAATATATGTAGATGTCATTGGCAAATTTTTATGATATGCCAATCGGTCAGCATTTGCATATCCCACCACAGGTGTTAGTCCTGTCAATCACTCCAGCCATGCCCATTCCTGTGAAAAAACAGACGGTGAGCCAATACACTAAAACATTGCCAATTCCTGATAGATTCCAGGTCTGAAACACAAATAAATGTAATTATTTACTGATGTCAGTGCTCACATCATCCCATTGATTTCTTAGAAACCCACAACTGTTATGGGGAACAGATCAAACATATGAGCCATATATCTGGACAGTGTCTAGACATCTGGACAGTGGACAGCTATGACTGCAGTCATATATCAGAAGAGAAAAAACAGTGAGAGCTGCCAACCATTTCACCCAGCACCCTCTGAACCACAGTAAGACCAACACAACACTACCCCAAATCACCTCTGGGGAATTATCCATGCATTTGCAAATATAGCATTCACTACAGGGATGGAACTGTAGGGAAAAACAGATATTGGTGCTAAAATGTCCACCCACAACCATTTCCACCACAGCCACAGCAACATACAAGTACCCCAGTAGAACGACTGTTTGAATAAACATATCCTGATTGCCAGTCACACAATACACCTACATATACTGCCCTAACTTGCTGTCTGCTGGGAATCCTGAGGTGTTACAAAGCATTTCCCAGTCTGCCCCTACAAACATACACACCTGATAGACCACCAGCAACTGTAGAAGCAAGCACAGTCAGATAGAAAAGGAGCTATGACACTCACATCTACTACTCTCCCTACTCTGCCCAACAAACATTTACACACAACACTGGTACACAATCTTGGCAGTCTGTTAACAATGGCGAGACATACATAATGCTCAACTGTACAAATCTCCACAAAATGTCCACGGTGTGGGACCATATTTATGGCCCTGCTGTATACCACTTCCAAGGTGTCAGCTAAGTCACTGGGATGATACCAGGAGTGCAGTCACTAAATAATGATATACCATACCTCTGTACCTCTTACAGCAAGACAGTTGGGCAAAGCATGACATACGTGGGGGACAGGGGCCTGAAAGAGGGACATATCTCACACAATGGTGTTACAAACTGAAACAGTTGCTGGTGTTACAGGGTTTGTTGTAACATAGCATCCCTGAAGGATATGATGTCTGAAACATTAATGGATGTCAGCACTTACTGACTACAGTCCTCACATTATCCTACTGATTTCACAAAAACAGAAATTGTCTGAGGAACAGACCAAACATAATAGGCAAACCTCTGGGCAGTCTGTGGACTTCTGGACAATTGAGAGGTATGTCAGAGACATATCACTGTCAGACATCAATTCACTCAGAAAATGCATGTCCAGATAAACCCTGTTAATCTAGAAATCCTCTATGTGTATAACAACAATACTTATTTACAATCTGTACCCAATTCTGGAGCTTTGTCCCCCATGTTGTTGGGCCATCTCCACATGTCTTTTCCTGAGAGGTATTTCCACCTACTGTCTGAGAAGCTGTAGCCCCCACACCTCCAAAACGTTTTCCACACAGGCAAGGAAAAGGGGCAAGGCCTACATGAAGGACTGAATTATAGCACTGTGTTGCTATGGCATTGGCTAATGGAAAGACACCACAGCTGTTCTGGGTGCAAGTAGCAAGTGGGAGACACTAATTGGTGCACAGTCCATCACATGCTCATGAGTATTACCTACAAAAGGCAAACTGCTGCCCATGCAACACAGGTCTGAACCCATCTACACAAAGACAGACTGAGACTACACAAACCTGCAGAACACAAATTTGCAGTACTCTGAGGAAACTATTCAGCACTATAACAGGTATGACAATCACATAAGCTTGTAATGGAATGCAGAAGGGGGATGCAATAATGTCAAATAGGACATAAAAAACGAGGTCACAACAAGACCTGCTGGACTCACATGCTGCTGCTTGGCACCTATGGCCATTCCTGCTTGCCCTGTCTGCATTGACATGGATTACATCTCTGGCCCCTGAGTCACCCCAGCAAAGGTCAGCTCATGTATGACTACTACTAGAGTGTCTGTTGTGCAATACTGAGTGTGACACTGCTAGGCCAGCTCCCTGGGATGTTGTACATATTCATATGTCACCTGTAGATGCTACTATGATATATATACTTGTCCTACAAATGTAGGAGACTTATATAGGGTATGTGCATAGTACACAACAGGTGCAGAAGTGTGTGTGTTGGACTGTATGTTATATACTGATCCCATACCTGACAAATGTCCAGAGTTTTGCAGACTGACAACGTCTGCCTCATATTTGTAGTCAATGCCTCATACAGTTGTGCATTGTCTGGCACATCACTGGCAACCTATTAAAGACTGAAGTCATAACATAATAGCATACATTTGAGTGTCATAAATCATACCCTGTGGAGTAGACCTGTTAATCTGACACCGTCTTTGCTGGCAACTACATGTGTTTCAGCCAGATTCATAAAGTGACAGTATTTTCTGGCCTTTGCCCACCAGTGACATGCCCTTGTGCAGATGTCTTACTCTGACAGGAGCTAGATGTCTTAGCATGAAACCCATGTGATTGCAGGCGTACCTTGTCCTATAGGATGTCGACATTTGTGCAGTCACTGACACCTGCTTTGTAGCTGTGGAGAGCATACCGATCTTGCCAGGTTACTCCTCCCATCATACATTTAGACCCCAAATGGAGTCCGGCAAAGTCACAGGGGGTGGAGTGTTGAAAATAACATACATATACATACCTCCAGGCCGGCCAAACAGCATAACATGCAGGAGACATCCCGAGTGCAGTTAACAGTTGACAAAACACCTACTCAAATAATTGCTACCTACAGGCCTGCAGCCATGGCTATGTATACCCACCACACCTATTGGGACTTGCTGGAATGTGTCAAGATTCAGTTTTCTACCCTGCTCCTGGGTGACTTCAACTATGCACACACAGTGTGCATGACCTATTCCACCTGAACATGAATGCACAGAGATTCCTTGGCTTTGTCAATGGCAATGCAGTGGAACAGCCAGTCAACACTCCTATGACAGGTGGAAATAACCTGCACCTTGTCCTAGCACTCGTACAGTGTCACCCTGCTTGGTAATATCTGACCACATAGCCATCACTGTTCAGGTCACCATCTCCCCTGCCCCTCCTTGTCAGGGTCAAACAAGACTGACCACACAAATGACTATAAATCTCCTCAGAGCAGGTAGAAGTAGCTTTGCAGCCAATTTCCTGTCAGTTGGAACTAGCAGTAGTATCCATGCCCACACCACAATGCTATGTGGTCACCTACATAGCTATATGGACTCAGCAATACCTGACAGGACACAATCATCTCCCTCAAGGTATGGTAAATGTCCATGGTGGACAGCAGCAATATACAAATACCATAACAGGTGGAAATAATTGCTGGACAGGACCAAGAAGGAACCAATGCCTTATTGAAAGCAATGTCACCTTGGTCTGCACAAGCAAATAAGGTCACAAGTGAATTACCCTAAAGGTATCTTTGAGAGCAAATTGGACACATCCACCAAGGCCAATCACTAGGCATTCTACACGTCTCTGCAATCCCAAATGCAACACACAAATCTGCTCTGTAATGGTGGTCAATAACACCACATACACATACAGCATAGATACAGGCAACTGGCCACAGACAGGTGAAGTGTAAACATCACCCCCCTGTCCTCCCATTGGTACACATGTACATGCACAACACCTGCCCCCTCACCTCATCATCAGGTAACAGTTCCGCAATGTCCTCTCAAAGGCAACACACAGAAGTCTCCATAGGCCTAATGCCATCCCTGACTGCATTCTACATGAACACAGACATGGGGTCTCAGATCCACTCTGCACTTTAGTCAATCACAGCCTGAACACCGGTGTCATCCCATCGGCACAGAGGACAGTCACTGTCATCCCTATACACAAAGGCAGAGCAATCAACTGACCCAGCCAATCATATGCACATCAGCCTAACTAGCCTGGTCTGCAAGGGCATGGAAGGCAATATCAAGAGCATTATGAACAGAGACATTGGAACATTGAAATGCCTGAGCCCACACAGCATGTTCTTGTCAAAGGGAGATCAGGTGTGTTAAACCTGATTGACATCTCTGAAGTGGTCAACAAACACAAGGACAAGGGGAACATGGTGAACAATGCCTACCTTCACTTCACCTAATTCTCTCACAATAATCCCCAGGCAGCCAGGATACATATGCCTACACAGCTAGGCACCAACCTGTATGTTAGCAGTTGGGTAGCTAACTGGCCAATGATTATACCCACTCGATCAAAGTAGTGGAACCCACGTCTATTAGTAGAGTCTTCCAAAGCAGTGTACCCCAAGGATCGGTCTGGGGGCCTCTACTGTTTCAGATATATGTATCTGAGGTACAGGACAAAAGCAGTGGTCTGTGGTTAACCAGGTGTACAGATGCTTGCAAGTTGGCTACTTAGGTTCATAGGTTTATAGGTTGGTACTAGGCTATCAGCCCTAGGGCCTATACAAGCCTAGCCATAACAATTCCCTGGCTATTTCTTCCCACACTATTTACTTCCCTGGACCCCTGTCTAGCAGGGTGACTGACGTGATCCCTGGGGTGAATTTCCTTTCTCCCATCCAGTCGTCAAGGTTCCTTTTGAAGAGGGCCAAAGAGGCACTCTGCTTGACATGTATGGGCAATCTATTCCAAAGTCTGGGGAGTTTCTGGGTCAGGAACCTATCCCTCCAGCATGTTTTTTTTATTGTGATGACAAGGTTTAGATCCCTGGAGTGTGTGTCTCTGAGGGAGTGGGATTTCTTTAAGTGTAGCATGTCCAATAGCTCTGGGTTTGACATGGCCTTGTATGTTAAGCAGAGATCACCTCTGACTAGACAATATGCAACAGAGTATAGCTGGAATTTTTTAAGGCAGTCAGCGTAGGGCATCTGCTTTAGGCCTGTGATTCTTTTAGTGAGGTGTTTCTGCGACCTTTCCAGTTGTTGCAGATGTCTTGAAAGGTACATACCAAACAGGGCATTGTATTCTATAATGGGTCTAATGAGGGATGAGTACAGTGGGACAGTGACCTCCTTTTTTCTGGATGAAAAGCCCTTAGTGATGAGGTGTGCCACATAGAAGGATTTCCTGACTGTTGTGGTGATGTGGTTATCAAAGGTGAGACCACTGTCCACCTGTATCCCTAAGTCTCTTATCACACTTTCAGTGTTTAGTGTACTGCCACCTATATGGTAATTCATGGGTACATGTTTTTTTCCAAAGGGGATAACTATACATTTCTTAGCATTGAGCTTGAGCCCATGGCTCTGGCATCAAGCATCTGTTTCTGTAAGGCCCCTTTGTAGAGTATCCACATCATTTGGGGATTCAATAATGACTCCCAATTTGCAGTCATCTGTGAACTTTACTAGCCAGAGTCCCTTAGTGTTGGCCTCTACTTCAGAGAAGTAGATGCCAAACAAGAGTGGTCCCAGGACTGAACCCTGAGGTACTCCACTTGTCACTTGTCTGGAGCTGGATTTGGAGTTGGCTACTTTTACAGTGTGGATTCTATCAGTAAGCCAGTTAGCAATCCACTGGGTGACGTAGAGATTAATGTCCATCTTAGTAAGTTTATCTATGATTCCAGCGTGGGGGATGGTGTCAATGGCCTTGACAAGGTCCAGATAGGCTGTGTGGACCACCTTACCCTTGTCCATGGCTCTGGAGACTGATTCGAAAAAGTCAATCAGGTTCAGGAGACAAGATTGGCCCTTCATGAACCCAAACTGGGTGGGATCCAGTGTTTGAAAGTTGCCAATGTCTTTGTTTATAAGTTCCATGATAATACGCTCAATGGCCTTGTAGATAAGGCTCATCAGACTGATGTGATGGTAGTTTCCGTGATCCAAGTTGGATCCCCCCTTGAGGAGTGGGATAACTGTAGCTCTGCGCCACTCAGTGGGCATGAAACCTGAGGTGAGGCTATGATTAAACATGACACTTAGGTGAGGTGCCAGTTCATATTGTAGTTCATGTAGTATACAGCCCGGGATGTCATCTGGTCCCATGGATTTTATATTCTTAGCGTTGGAGAGTGCTGTTTTTTACCTGTGTGGCTGTTATTACCGGAATTTGTCAATCTTCCGGTATTGAGATGGGCCATTTAGGGGGTGAGAGGGGGTTGAAGTTGGCACTGAATCGATCTGTCAGGACATTGGCAATATCCTTGGGATCAATATATTTAATGCCATTCTGTTTTAGCTCAGAGCAGATCTGAGCATTGCCATTTAGATTGTTGACATAGTTATAGAATGCCTTGTGGTTGTCTTTGGAATCTTTGGCAATTTTATTTTCATAACTAGCTTTGGAGGATTTTATGAGGGATCTCAGATTCTTACTAAGGCTGGTAAGGGAGTTTTTTTGCATTCTGGGATTTTCCTCTTTTCTGCAACAGTTTTTTTTTTCCTTTTGTTGTAAATTACTGTCTTACATTCCCCTACTGATGTAAGCATCCCCCAAGAGGCCCACACCCAATCAATGACTGATGCAAGAAGCATTTCCGCAAACTGAATGCCAGGAGAGGCAACATTCTCCCTGCTTTGGCAGATGTCATCCACACTAATTATGACAAGTAATAATGTACTGAGCATGCAATCAGGTGTGAGGTGACTTGTGCACCAAGGCTGGTCGCAACCTGACAGTTCTCCGCTGTATGGGCTCCATTGTATGGAAGGTTGTCTACATGGCCCATCTCACAGATATGGGTATGTCATCCAGGAACCAGGAGGCCACAACATCCCTGTACTCCACCTTTATCAGACACATCACTGAGTAGAATGTCTCCTTTGGCATGTATCTTGCCAAGCAAATGCAGCATTTGGAGAGAAAACAGAAGTTCCTGAGCAGGCAATTCCATGGTCTGCAACACCTATCATATACAGGTAGACTGAAAGCCCTGTCCCTGTACTCAGTCTCATACATACTGCTCATAGATGTCCTGTGTCTGGCATACAAGGCCATGTCCAAACCAGCCTTGATGTCATTTCTGCATATGTGTAAGACAGATTGCAATTATGCATCATGCATGCAAGACCCTCACCTGGTCTTTGACATGTATAGCACTTTTTGGCAGGAAGAGTAGTGTCCCACACAATACACTGTCTGTAAAATACACTCCCTCCCCATTTCTAGCTGTGTACTTGTATAACCCTCTTAAAGAAGAAGCTGGATGACTGCATGGGAAATGGATGAGCCCACCTTGGGATCCTGCATGTGTCCCAGTTGGACAGGGGAAACAAGTGCTGGCTTGGAAGGGGCATGGGTAAAAGTCTGGGCCAGGCTTAAGAAGGCATCGGGTCCAATAGCCTGGTATCATCTTATGAGGGTATGCACCTAGTACTTTACATGCTTCCTGTATGTATTGAAGACTGTCATGCAATGTCGTCAAAAATGAATCCCTGTGACTCTGAACTGAGTATCTACTGCAGTGATAGTGTATAGTCCTGTCCCCTCATCAGTTACCATCACATATCGTTATACCTTTTCATTGTGTGTCAGTAAGTCAGCTCTTACAGTATGAGCATATGCACTTGGTGTCACTGTATAGCTCACTCCAATATCCTTAGTCTTGACCACAATTACTATTCTGCTACTAGGCCAATCACACAGTTGGATTTGTCACCCTTTCTTGTGGGCCTGACAGTAGCAGTGAAAGCGATGGATTGCAGCAGGTAGAACTACTGTAAGGTCTGCCCTGAAGGGCCCATAGGTGTCACAGCTTTGCCAGACTGTACCAGGAGTGTGTGTGTGTGTGTGTGTGTGTGTGTGTGTGTGTGTGTGTGTGGGTGGGTGGGTGGGTGTGTGTGTGTGTGTGTGTGTGTGTGTGTGTGTGTGTGTGTGTGTGTGTGTGTGTGTGTGTGTGTGTGTGTGTGTGTGTGTGTGCATATCAGCAAACATAATACTGCAGGGTATTAATTTATATATGTTGTGTTCCCCTCACAGGTGAACACAGGGGTTGGTGTCCCTCCCCCTCACAACCTGATGTCAGTGTCTTAGCGGACTCCCATGTAATAGTAAGGCACAGGTGGGGTTATCGGTACCTGAATCCATGCCATTGTTTGGTACCCTACTTTCACCCACCATGCCCCCGCACACAGTCAGTATGCCCACACATGCCCAGTCACCAGCAGCCATGGATAATGGGCAGTTTAAGGGTGTTGGCATGAAACAGGCTAGTATGTTGGGTATGGCAAATGTAAGTGTAGACACCAGCCATAAGCAGGGAGCAGGCGAGGTCAGACACAGACAGATGGACAAGGGTGCTCAGCAGAGGACTGTTGCCCATCAAGCCCCTGTTGTAAGTGCCACAACAAATGTCACCAGATGCATGTTATGGTCTGTCATGGAGGCACAGATGCATACTGACTGTAGCACCAGAAAGATGCTCAGGGTCATGAATGCTGTGCTCCCTGCCATGCATGATGACCTCCATGGTAATTGTGAATCCATACGTCATCTTGCCAATGTTGGGGATATACAGTGCAGTGAGAGATTGTCACTGCTTGACCGTGCAGTGTGTGTGCTTGAGCATGTGGTGGGAGTAGGGCATTGTCCAGGTGGATGTAGGTCAAGCAACATGATCAGCTGTGAGCTCACATGGCCATGCACATTCACAGTCCCATAGTGGCAGTGCCAACAGCACTACTGAAGTGAGGGTGCTGTCCACACCACACTAGAGCAGGCCATAGCATGTTGCCCTGGCCAGTCCCATCAGGATTGAGGGTCCAGCAGACAGCAGTCACTATCGGGGAGTAGTACTTCATCTGCCCTTGGGCCTGGTGGTGCCAGGATTACTCCTGGCAGAACCAGATATTGCATCCCTGCCACAGAGACCGTAAACTGTACATCATGCCATGTACGGTCCACACCTGTCCAACATAGCCCTGTGTCAGACATCCACATTGCTTGCTGGTGTGCAGAAAAACACTCACATATCCCTATCCCAGGCCAGTCACCACCAGACATATACAGCTACTCTGCATGGCCCAGTTGAACATCACCCCTCCAGACACACACACACACACACACACACACACACACACACACACACACACACACACACTCACACACTGTCAGCAATATGACCCAGCTCAGGCCTCTGGCAATCCAACATCACACCATGTACATGTGATGATACTTGTGCCACAACACTGTTGTCCATACCATAGATGCATGGACATGCTCATATAGGTCTGATGCAAAGGGTGACTATGGTACAGTGTAGCAATGTCATGCTGTGTAAGGTGCTGTCTGCTGGCAGTAGTTATGGGTACACATTGAGGTGTATGTACCTTGTTAGCCATGATGCACTATTGCTGTTTGTACTGCTGACTGACGGTAGTGTCACCACTGTATTCTGGTTGTGTTCCAGGTGTCTGTGTGTCTACAGGCTGTGGGCCTGCTGACAGTATCAATGATGAGTAAGGCAGAGTGGAAACACAGTGACCTTTTAATAGACAAGGTACAGCTGTACATGTACATGTTTACCAGGTGTGTTTACATGCAACACTGTGTGAGGGGCAATTGTGGAAGACAGTGTGACCTTGCATACATACCCTTGACACAGCCACCTAGCCTGCATATATGTCACCTGGGTGTTCTGTAGGCCTGCAAACTCACACATACAGAGGAGGTTACTTGGTACTGGTACTAGGTCCCTCACTAGCTTAGCCATTGCATTCACTGCAACAGATTCAGCTGTCAGCACCTGTTGCCCCTGCTATTTCTATCTAATCCATTCAACACTCATGCTGTTGATGAGAATTTGCCTGGTACTGTGTATGACGAGTTTGGGGTATGTATCCCTGACACAGTTTAGCCTATGTTAGTCTAACCTGACAATCACCAGCATGTATGCCTGCTATCTCATATGCATGTCTGGCCTCTTGTGCTGGTAGTGCACACAGAGTGATAGTCCTATACATGGGGCAGCTGACGAAAAGCTGAGCACAGCCCCTACCTGCACAGTCTTATGAATGATAGTGCTAGATACATAACACAGATAGCACAGTGGTACTGTAGTGGGGCTGTGTCTGCTACTACTATTGAAGTGGGTGACAACTGCAGGGATGTTTAGGATGGGCAATGGTGGGTTCAGAGGCCCTTAACATGTTAGAGCCATCTCACACATGCAAGCACACCACTGCATGGGGACATGCATTGAGACATACATGCACATGGAGGTGACACTTATCAGAGTAGATAACCTACCCATCTATTAATGTACAATACACTGTGATATCCCCATTGCACCACAGTGGCTTGGTGTTTGAAACTGTGTAACCATGCTTGTATGGTGGATGACATCTGTATGGGCCGACACTAGGTTGGCAATGGGGGAGTGGACAGGGTGGAAGTGACACACAAAATGGTATAGGCATCACATACACACACTCTGAAGATAGCCACAGTGGCTGTGCATACAGAAACACATACACAGTTGCCAATCGACATATTAGTAAACCTATGTATCCAGTTGTATATACTATAGTGCGTACATGTGCCATGCTCCACATGCATTATATGCCTGGGACATAACACACAAACATTCACTTTGGGTACTCTTGAAAATGCATTCATGGATGGTGGGATAACCCATCAAACATAGTGATTGGTCTTATCTACTCCCCCTACATACCTGCACAAGTGATAATGTCACAAACGTTGTATCAGCATGATGTGTTATTCAGGTATGATGTCTGATACTGGCATGTGTGTCAGTATGGCAACTGTGAGATATCTGACAATGAAATCACAGGAATGCTCATTGTCAGGGGACACAGACCACATATAGGTTGCAAACATGTGGATTTCCCATGTACATCTGTACAGATGACTGGTATTTGCTGTATAGTGTTACATGGTGGATGTGAGGCAGATGCTATTAACAGGGTCTTTAAAGAAATGTCATGGGTAGGGGGTCAACAGGCCTTAAAATGCTATAACCTACACACACAACAGTAACAGGGGATAAGCTTCACACACTACTATAGATGTCATCATTGAGATTAGACCCTCTACCTATCTATTTCCATTATAGTATTACACAGTTATTGCACATGCCACAAAGCCTAGAGAGCTAACAAGTGTGAACAGGTAGGGTGAATGACATCAGCAGGCCTTGTAAAGTAGGGCAATGTGATGTCTACTGGGTTGTACATGCCTCAAAATGGTATAACCCACCCCCCCAGAGAATATGAGTCTTACCCAAACACACACTGATGTGAGTTTCACACACACACACACACACACACACACACACACACACACACACACACACACACACGCACACACACACACACACACACACAGTATCACAGTTGTCAGTATTGACATTAGAGCCCCTACCTATTTAGTTATATATACTACGGTGTTACATGGTTATCACACATGCCACAGAGCTTATAGGATTTTACAGTTTCACAAGGTATGTCTAAGGTGATTACATCAAGAGCCCTAGTAATGTATGGTAATGGGAAATGTACTGGGTAGGAAGGGCATCAAATACATTACCCAAAAAAATACACACTTACAAACACACGCACACACACACACACACACACACACACACACACACACACACACACACACACACACACACACACACACACACACACACATACACATTTGCCACAACTAAGTATAGAACCTCTGCATATCAAGTTACCTGTACTATACTGTATCATGGAGCTTATAGGGCTGAGTGCTGTCCAAATGTACTTCTAAGGCAATGACATCAACAGGGCTGCTAAAGTAGGGCACTGGGAAGTGCTGTGGGTGGTAAAATCCTCAAAATACTTCATCCTACAAACATATACACTTACAAACTCTTGCACATACAATTATACACACACACACACACACACACACACACACACACACACACACACACACACACACACACACACACACACTCACACATTTGCCAGACCTGAGAATAGAATCCCTGCCTATCTAGTAATTTGTACTATAATGTTATACAGTCATTGCATGCACTACATAGCTTACAAGGCTGACAAGAATGCAAAGGTACTTCTAAGGTGAATGATATCAGCAGGGACTGTTAAAGTAGGGCACTGGGTGCGGAAGTCCTCAAAATATGTCATGCTACAAACATGCACACTCTTGCACATACATTTAAACACACACACAAACACATTTGCCAGACCTGAGGGTAGATCCCCTGCCTCTCTAGTTATTTGTACTATAGTGATACGTAGTTGTGGCACATGCTACATACCTTACAGGGCTGACAAGTGCCCAGAGGTACTTCTAAGGTGAATGACATCAACAGGACTTCTAAAGTGGGGCACTAGGTGGGAAACTTCTCCAAATACCTTGCCCTACAAACATACACACTTACAAACTTTTGCACATACACATATGCACACACCCACATATTTGCTGGACCAGAAAGTAGAACCCCTGCTTCTCTACTTAACACACTCTTGCACATACACTTATACACACATTTGTCTGACCTGGTAGTAGAACGCCTGCTTGTCTAGTTATTTGTACTATAGTGTTATGTCATTATCACATACGCTACAGAGCTAGTAAGTGCCCAAAGGTGCTTCTAAGGAGAATGACATCAGCAGAACTGCTAAAGTTGGGAATCTGGATTTGTACTGGGTGGTAAAGTCCTCAAAATACTTCAGCCTACAAACATACACACATACACACACACACACACACACACACACACACACACACACACACACACACACACACACACACACACACACACACACACTTGCCAGAACTGGGAATAGAACCCCTGCCTATCTAGTTATTTGTACTATACTGTTATATACTTATTGCATGCACCACAGAGCTTACAGGGCTGGGGCTGTGCAAAGGTACTTCTAAGGGGAAATGACATCGGCAAGACTGCTAAAGTAGGGCACTGGGAAGTGTACTGGGTGGGAATGGTCTAAAACTGTTTTACCTACAAACACACACTCACACACATTCTTACACTTGCCAGGATTGAGATTAAAACCCCTGTCTACCTAGTTATTTGTATTATAGTGTTACGCAGTTATCACATGTGCGACAGAGCTTAGAGGGCTGACAGGTATCCAATGATACTTCTAAGATGAATGACAGCAACAGATGTTATGAAGTAGGGTAATGATAAATGTACTGAGTGGGAGCAGCCTCCTAATACCTAGACCTACACATCCACACACACACACACACACACACACACACACACACACACACACACACACACACACACACACACACACACACACACACACACACACACACACACACACACACACACACACACACACACATACACACCAACATACACACACACACACACACACACACACACACACACACACACACACACACACACACACACACACACACACACACACACACACACACATGCAGGTGATGTGATATTCTAATCCCCACCTCAGTAGTATTGCACAATGGAGCTCACCTTCATGCTGGTATGTGCGGCTGGGTATGATCGGTATGCTACTGTCTGCAACAGGACATCACTCTATGCCATATTCAGGATATCCATGTGTGTGACTCACTCTGTGTGTGTGTGTCCCTGTGTGTGTGTGTGTGTCTCTCTCTCTCTATCACTGTCTCTCTCATTTCCCCACATCTATGTGTGTGTATGTTTGACATATTATCTGTTGCCCATATATATGTCTGTGTATCACATGCAGCAGATGTAGATATATCACATATGGGCCACCTACAGCTAGTTGAGGGTAATCCTGTTTGATGGGTGTGTGTACATACAGTTAAGGTGTACATAGCTGTCCGTATGCAAAGACATATATACACAATACAGTCATGTAGTCATCCAATGTGGGTTCCAACATGGCCTGTGATTCCCTAAGTGTAGGAGCATGCCCAGTGTGACATTCTATAGTGAGAGTAGGACTCCATTCCAGAGATAGGTATACTCTGGTATGGGGCTTTGTGTGCTACAGCCATACCTCTCAGAAGTAAACATGACTTTCCTAGGTGTACTGAGTCTGTTTAGCAGACATTTTCTGACATATTTGTAGTCTGACACTGCAATGCATTGTGTCATTACCCAGTGATAGACATACTCAGATTATCACAGTTCTTTACCAGAGGAATACAAGATGTATGATTCACAGATCAATATTATGAGCCTGGCTATATATATTCTTGCCCAACAAGGCCAGTTGGGAGGTGTGGCTACAGCCGGTTGACTGATGATGTTGTGTAAACAGTCCAGCAACTTGGTGATATACTGGATGGGGATATCCTGCTTGTGTGGTTTCTTTCTTAACTGAGAAGTCATATCCTAGTGTGGCCATACCTTTCAACTACACCTTTTTGGCAGATTGTCCAGGTGTTTGCCTAGATGTTTCATCCAGTCTACATAAACTTGTGTTTTTATAGCAAGTTAGTTGCATATAATTGAAGACTGAAATTACAAAATAATGACAAACATGACTGTTCCAGACTACATAACCTTCAGAAAATTCCTGCTAAAGCAAAACCCCTCATTCTACCAACGTTTTCATTATGTAAGGGCAATATTTACAACATGTGCCTATCAGTATGCCTTTGCCCCACGTTTATTTATGACTTTGTCTAGATGTCTTGATGTCTGAGGTTAGGAGGTATGGGTGTGGGTACAGAGTGCATTCTGCTGTGCAGACATGTCCATTATATGTGTAGTATATTCCACATAGCACTGTGACATCCAGGTAAGTATGTCAGTGGCAGAGCAGTACAGAGTAATGTGGTGAATCACTGACAGACAGTTGTGTATAGGTCAGTGGTTTGTTATGATGCTAGTAGGGTATTGGACCTGAAGCCCTTATAACCCATGTAGACAAGACTGTAGTCCTTGTTAAGACATGTCAGCACACACAGCCCCTGTCCAGCAGGGAGACAGGTGGGATCACGGGACTGTCTTCTGTGTTTCCCAGGCACTTATACAAGGAGCACATCACTAGGGGTATTAAGGCACTTGGCTTGCTGTTGACAGGGAGTGAATTCCACAGATGGGGGAGTGTGTGGTACACATATCTGTCACACCAACAAGCCATACTGATATCACAGCCCAGGTCAATGTTGCACCTATGGGTTGATGGAGTGGGCCTTGAGTTCCAGATGTGCTATAGTGCCATCATGGCAGGGTCTGGATTGTTTTGTATGCCAGATAGGGGTCACTCCAGCATAATCTGTATGGCACAGGGTAGATAGACAGTGCTGTTAGCCTACCTGTGTGGGGTAAGTGTTTGGGGATTAGGATAAGGCCTCAGTATTTGTAAGACCCTTGTGTGTGGAGTCTACATGGTCTGTGCTGTGTAGGTTTGCAGAGTTCTCATGCGATTTTTGCCTCTGAGGTGTCCATTGTTTGGGTTTTGTTTTGTTGCAGACCTACACTTACATGGGTGTGTGTTGTGTATTTGCAGGTAATGTTTACTGACCCCTTACACTGCATGGCATCTATCTTACTGCACAATCTGTTCTGGTGTGCACATTCTCCATTTGTCTGGCCAGTGGTTCCACTTCCCCTTATGTGTGTCTCTTTGTCCTTCTGTAGTCCAGTCACAGGCTTTGGCCACAGTGGCTGCTGTTATGTATTTGTAATTCTGATGTGGGCAGGATACATGATGTTACATCACACACAGGGCTGTGGAATTCACACCACTGAGTGTACCTATTTAAAAGGTTGCCATCGTTCACCACTCCATTTGCTATGGTCCTTAGATGGTTATGTTATTGTGAGGCTACAGGTGGACCTAGCTGTTATACCATCACAGACTGACATCTGCATAAGCCAAGATATGACAGTCAGACAAAGGCCCACACATGGGGATGGGGTGTTAATAATTTTCTGTCAAACATAGACAGTTGGGAAACCGGTTTGGTAATTACTTGTTTACTCTTATGGGTTTAATGTCTGCTTCCCCACTGTCTGCCATTGCTGTTTTGATATGACCCTTTCTATTTGGCAAATAGTTGGCAGGCAAATGCAATGTTAGGACAAGCAGAACAGATATACAAGGCATACTTGTGCTCTTTCTGTGATGACCTGTGTCATTCCAGGGATACAGCTGTTGGCCAGTAACATGTTGTCAGTGCTGACACAGAAAGATGGAAGCCTTTTATATGCTGGCAGTATACTGACCTTCAGGTACCTCAGCTTTTGAGACCCAGACATCTGGACAAAGCCATGAATGATGGAGGCCTAAATGTAGAGACCATTTTTAAGTATTGGTCTTACAAACCTAGAAATGTGATTCAATAACAGGTTTTGCATTAGCATGCATGTTTCTATGGGTATGTAGTCTGACACTACAATCTGTCATTATTTTCTGACCTTAGTCTTGCATGATTTGCCAATGAATTCCCAGACAACCACTATTTCATGTTATACAGACCACAGTTATGATGCAAACCTCTGGACATTGTGCAGTAGATCTGTACAGTTGAGAGGTATGTTAGGCACTGTGTAGGTTACTCCAAGCTGTGTACTGTCCATATGTGTGGCCCCCTGTCCATTACCTATTCAGCTTTCCTGCAATAACAGATACTGGCATCTGGACAGTCTGTACATCTCCTACTGTTGGTGTCGCTAACATGCATAATACTTGACACTGCAGTTCTCTGAACATGGCCCTATCAAAGACGGCACAGTGCCTAGGTCACTACAACACAACAGCCAGGAGTAGGTGTTGGCCAAATCCTGACAGTATTAAACACACATATACATAGCTCATTGACCCTTGCATATTGTGGACATGCAACAAGTTGTCATGTGTATTGGGACAGCCCTGGCAATGTATGGCCTGCTGCTATTTCCCTGCAAACATACCTGTTACTGCATTTCTATGGGAATATGGGGGGGCACACTTGTCAACTGTACATGTTTTATTTGCTTTACATTTTGGTTCCATTTAGCATACTATTGCACCCTCTCTTGGGGACTAGAGGTATATCACTAAAGACCACAGGTCTGATTGTAATGGCATACATTTGAGTTTCAGACTTCTTACACTTCACAGCCTTACTGAAACTGCAAGACCTACTGTGCTATCACTGTGTAAGTCTGTAGGGGGGGTATTTCATAATTGTCACTATTTGTGGGCTCTTGCCAGACATTTCTTTATGGTTTTCTACATATGACTTGCTGGGTGAGGCTGACGGGTGAATATGGGACCTCCACACTGACACCCATGCCTGTGACATATGACTCCCCAGTTAGTTGGTCCCCCACTTATATGGCAGTGGGATTTGTCACCTTGGGTACTTCTGCATAGTGCGGGGAGGCCAGTATTGGGCAAACATTTCCTGGTGTCCCACATAGCTGTCAGTTACCTGCTGCTATTCCAGTAGGCCACCCCATTCCCTTGCATGCATGCAGCAATACCATAGATATGCTACCATAGGTTGCACTAATACATGTATTTATTGTTAAGAAGACTGACTTACCTTGTGCCTGCACCAGTTGTGTCGACAGTGCTTGAGGGCTGCCATGTCAGATGCATACAGTACACTGCCTATACCTGGTAAGTTACAGGTGGTGTGATGTGTGTGTCATCCATTTTACTGTGTGTGAGAGTCAGAGAGAGGTAAGTTACAAGTAGTGTAATGTATGTGTCATCCATTTTACTGTGTGTGTATGTGAGTCGGAGAGAGGTGTCAGTCCCTGGGTACCTACAGTGCCATTGTGTGTGATATGCATTGCCTCTTTCTCAAGGCCAGGCCATACTGGGCACACCTCCATTTGCCTACAGGAGCTGGCTCAGGGGGTTCGTCCTCTGAGTCACTCTATGCTTGTGGGGACCTTAGCAATGGTGGGGGGGGGTTGTGTGGTCCTTCCCTGTACTGTTCCTGCTGCAGCTGTTTCCACATGATCATATTGTGTAGCTCGGCACATACTATGAACATGTATGCACATGTGGTTGGAGAGTACTGCAGGGTTCCACCAGATATGTCAAGGCAGTGGAACCATGACTTGAGCATCCTGAACACATGCTCCATAATGATCCTGGTTTGTGTGTGTGACTCATTATAGCATTCTTGAGTGGGTGAGTTTGCATTTCTGATGGATGCCATCATCCACAACTCCAGTGCATAGCCAGGATTCCCCATCAGATGGCCATACGGGATGTCCCCCCCCCCCCCGGAAAATCCCTGATACAGCTGTGAGGAATGCCGAATGCAGGAGTTGTGATAGCATCCAGGGCTGCCAGCCCACACATTCATGATAATGCCCGGGGCATTGTACATGACCTGGCAGTTGATGGAGGGGAAGCCCTTGCGGTTTATGTAGACCCTACCCTGCTCACTGGGTGGTGCTTTGATGTGGATGTGCATGCAGTCTATGGCACCCACTACCACCAGGTAGTCTGCTACATGATGGAAGAGGAGCATATTGCTGGTCAACTCCTCACGGGTGCTGGGGAAGTAAATGGCTCACTGGCATGTGGTAGCATGGCATCCATGAACTGGTCGAGTACCCTGGATGCAAATGTCTGTGAGACCCCCCCCCCCATGATGTCCCCAGTAGGTCTTTGGAAAGTACCTGTAGCTAGTATTCTTAAGGCTACACATACCTTGGTATCCACTCAGATGGGTACCCTTCTGTTGGTTTTGGGTCTGAAGTGAGGTCGGTACAGTTCAATGAGTTGCTGAAGTATGTCCCTGTCCACCCTGCAGTGTTCTGCTATCTCCAGATCATGTAGCCCCTGGTAGGTTACCCTGAGTCTGAACACTCTTCTCCTCCTCCTCAGTGTGGGGTGATTGCCAGCATTATCCTCCTCACCACCCTCAGCCTCTAGCACATACTGATGTATCAAAGTGACAGCAGCCCCTAACATTTTTTTGGTTAAAATTCCCCTGGGTGTGTACACCAGTTGTGCAGAGTTTGTGAGAAAAAACAGACTGGAGGATGTTTGCACAGTTGATATTTTTTGTGCTCAGATGCTGCCTGTATGATTGGCTGGCTATCATTCCACCTGCTTGCTATTTTGTTTGTACTTGATTGATTTTATTATGCTATTTCTCTTTTTTTTTCACCTTCTCATTTCTGCCCCTTTTAAGCCCTGAGGAATGCCGTAAAAACCCGGTGCACAAATGTAAACAGTTTTTCTATTTCTGGGTGTGTTTTTTTTTTGTTTGTTTTTTGTTTTAGGCCCAGTGTGTGCCATGCAAACCCATTTAGCTAAAGTAAACACTTTGCTGTAGAAATGGCCCTCCCCTGGACACGAGCATTCTCTTAATTTCATGTGAAAAGTCAATACAACCCTGGACACACACCATTGCTTAGCTGTGCTTAGCTAAGCTGAAATGGGAGCTGTGGAACTACAATGTGTTTACACGAAGCATGACATACACCCTTTTCATGTCAGCTGCTTCTCCTGCTTAGACTGCAGAATTATAGCTCTTACACAGTTAGTTGCATTCAGACACAGTCTCCCACTTTGTGATTCATTAAAATTTCCTCATTTGTGGGATTTCAAAGATGGCCGCTGTTCTGTGAGCACTGCTAGCACCTAGCTCTCTGAACTACCTTGGATTAAAACAAACCCAGAAGACAAACCAGAGTTTAAAAAGTAAAAATAACTCTGAATATCTACTTTAAACAACAATCAGCAACTAAAAGAGGAAGAAAAAGTGATAGATTTCTGTCTGAGACAACAGGATTAACTACGATTTATGAAAAACAGTCCAATCCATGTGGTGTTAAGGCCCTGCAACTGAATACAAAGACTGGCGAAAACTACAAACAGCAGGATGTCAAAAGAGGAAAATATTATGGAGACCACCACAACTAAGACAAAATTCTCAGTTCTAGCATCACCTGAAAAATACTTAACTACTATAAGGCAAAAGACAACTAAAGAGACAAATCTAAATCTGCAAATAAACCCAAGACAGACCAGCCAGCTAATCTGGAAGACATAAAAGCTGCCTTACTACCTATTCAACAAGCAATAAAGAATATATCCTTACAATTTCAGACCTTTGACGACTCTTTCAGTCAAATAATAACTAGAATGGAAAAATCTGAGTCCAAAATAGCAGAAAATGAAATAAAAATTTACTTTATATCTAAAAGAACTGATTCCCATGACAAAGAAATGCAAAGCTTACAGGCAAATATAACAGATCTTGAAGCAAGGTCTCAAAGGAACAATATTATCATCAGAGGAAAACCTGAAACTGTGACTCATAATAACCTAATACCAGCAATCAGACAAATAATAAACTCCTTGCTAGATGAATCTGAAACAATACATCAAATGACAATAGAAAGAGCCCACAGAGCTCTGAGAGAAACACAATCAACACTGAAACCAAGACTTGTATACATTAAAATACTAAACTTTCAAGATGTAAATAAAATCATATTGGCAGCAAAGAAGAAAGGCACACTTACTTGGTGCAATAACAAAATATCCTTTGCTCAAGATCTTCCCATTCAGATTAGACAAGCAAGGCAACTCCTCTCTCCATATTGCAGGCTTCTAATTGAGGAAAAAATCAAATTTCAGATGAAGTACCCAAATACACTTATTTTCTACATTAAAGAAATCAAATACATGGTCGCTAGTCCCAATGAAGCAAAATAGACTTTTGTGGCTGTTTTTAAACAGATTTCACCTTCAGAAACTAAATAAAACCAGAAAAATGATAAACACCCCCTTGAGTGAAGAAATAAGCCATTCTGCGATCGCTCTAGGTGGGAATCCAACCCTTACAGCTTCACCTTGCTCCCCCAGGCCTTTACATCTATGAAGTGAGCCACGAGGAACATAGGAAATGGAAATACAATCTGGGTAGGAACCAAAATCAAATGCCAGTTTCTGATGCATGAATTTCAAGAAGGCACCACCTCCTGAGACTTTGGATGACTAAATCATTCCCATTACGATCTCGAGGGCTCCAATATGAAGACTAAACAGCCTGAAAAAAGATATAGCAACCGGCATAACATATTACCAACAGAAAAACAGAAATCAACCTCATCAACCAAGAAATAGCTGCAGAATAAAAGAGGACCAGCGACCTGCAAACAAAACCTTGAAGAAATGAGGTACTGTTGCACTGAATCTCTAATTAAAACTGTACACACATTGCCATGGAACTAAATATAGAACCCAGTCTTAAATTGCAGATAAGGAACAAACTGTTAAAAACTGGGTAGTTTATTGATAAATGATAGGGAAAAATGAAAAATGCCTTGTATAAAGACTATAAAATATTAAAGTATTTTGAAGAGGAGAAATCTCAAGAACACACAAATGTAACCTAACAGGTTGCAGAGAATGTAAATATACCTCAAATTTGTAAGCTTTAGCTGATGACCTGACTGGCTTGGATGCCTTTTTTTTTGTTTTCTCTCTCTCTCTTCCTACCCCTGAATATAGGTGCCAAGGACACATTTTGTAACCCACATAGGTTTGTGCGGAAGACTTTCTAGGCACCTAAGATGGACAAAAAAAATGGATAAATGAAGGGGAGGAAGGAGAAGTGCAATGTAAGAAAAATGTAAATATGACAAGTTTAACTCTTAGCTAAGAATATTATGCCACAGAACCTGACATAACTCACTGTGGAAATGTTTATTAATATCCTGTTTAAAACACACTGTTAGTAGGAGTAGGTCACAAGTTAAAAACCATAAATGCTGTACTTTAACTGTAACAACATGACTGTGTAAATAGTTTGATAGAAGAGTCTAGGGACATTATCAGTAGTGCTTTTCGAGGGAACTAGTCTGTTTTCCTTTGTCCGCATTGTAAATAGTAACAAAGGGGGGATAACATATATAACATTTGTACACAAAGAGGAAACACAACCCAAAATTAGTTGAAGTAAACCTCATACTGAACTTTTATTCTGCCCCCCTGATTATTCCTACTCCAAGAGTATAGTGGTTAGGCACAGGGTAGGGATGGGGATACTCAGATGCTTTCCAAAATTATCATGCAACAACACATACAAAGATCACAAATCAAAAGTAACATAAAAGGCATATTTAACGAACATACTCAATAAATAAATGTGGGAATTTGATTTGTGGAATGTTAAAGGACTCCAAAATAAGCAAAAAAGAAAACTACTCTTACACCTCACACTGAAAACCGAAGCCAACCTTATATTGCTACAAGAAACCCACCTCACTATAGAGCAATGGACAGAAATTGGCAAGAAAAAATGGACGACAAATCTTAGCCTCAGAGGGAAAAACAAACAGTGCAGGAGTATCCATAATAATTAAGAACCAATTCCAGGGAAAAATACTTAAAACCCAAGCTGACAAGGAGGGAAGATGGTGCTATATAACATTTACTAACCCCACACTTCCAATGCCTATAATGGTACTTAATGTATACCCACCCTGCAACAAACAATACTTTTTTTATGTCACTATACCCAACCTTAAACCATTTTAAAGATCATTACTTGGTGACTGGGGGTGACTGGAACACATATCAAAACCCAGATAAGGACAAATCTAACCTGACTAAACCTTATAATAAACAAGCCTCATTAGCTATAAATGAACTCAAACAAGACTTCAAGTTATATGACCCTTTTAAATATGGGGATAATGACAACAAGACTGGGAAATTTACATTTTATTCGTAATGCCACAAAATGTGGTCAAGAATAGATTTTTTCCTAATCTCAGATATATTTATTAACATGGACACAACAACAACTATCCATACCAGATTTTTCTCGGATCATTCTAAAATTACGTTTAACATTATCAGGGACAAAAAGATACACATAGCGAATAGAGGTCATAACTGGTCACTAAACCCTAATTTGCTCACTAAAATGGATGTAATAAAAGATATGAAAGCAATACTAAAAACATCCCTTACAAATATTGCTAACTCCCAAGTACCAATAGACATAGAATGGTCTGTGACCAAAACACAAATTACAGGACTTTTCATCAAAAAAGCAGCATACTATAAAAAAAAAAATCAACTGAAAGAAGAACATGATCTGAAAGTGAAAATAGAGCATCTTGAAAAAGAATTACTAAATAACCACAAGAAGCAAACAGAAATAGAGCTTTTAAAACTACAAGGGGATCTCTATGTTAGAAACAAGAAACCTATCATTTTATGAAACCGGAATGTTAGCCACCTATGCCAAAGAAGCCCAGCTACCATCTCGAGCCTTGGCCAGGATTATTTCTCAACACAAAACTGTCTCCAAAATATTAGAAGTAAACTACAAGGACAAAAATTACACAAAAAATGAAGATATTGTTAAAATATTTGAACAAATATACTCTCAGATATATGGAGAAAACAAGCCTTGAAGGAAGATAGAACCCTCTTCTTTCAAAACCTTAGATTTCCTATACTAGACCTAGATCAACAAAAGAAATTAAGGGAACCCACATCAATTAATGAGATAATCACAACAATCAAACACTTAAAAGCACATAAGGCTCCAGGTCCGGATGGACTCACCTCGGAATTCTATAAAACATTTACCCCCTTGATTGCCAAAATACTACTCTATATACTGAACTACAAAATAAACAATAAGATAAATGATATCCACTGTAATGCTTCCAAAACCATTCTTATACTCAAAGAACATGCTGACCCCAAAAACCCTGACAGCTACAGACCTACTTCCCTTCTAAATATAGATACAAAAATATTAACCGTAATACTTGCAAATAGAATGAAAAACTTAATAGAGAAAGTCATCTCTCTTGAACAATCTGGATTTACACCACATAGACAGACTAGTGACAATACACTAACATTAGATGCATTAATATCCTATGAAAACTGTGATAACACAAACATCTATGCAATGGTAGTAGATGCCCACAAGGCTTTTGACAGAGTCAACCTAGAATTTCTACTACAAATACTACCTTACTTCAATATACCCAATAACTTCATTTAGATAATCCAAACTCTCTATAGTAACCCATACACATCCCTATATATAAATAAAACTTGGTCAAATAGAATCCCGATAAAAAATGGAAGCCAAATACACTCTGGCTAGGCTTATAAATGCCCTAGGGCAGACAGCCTAGTATCTACCTATGAACCTATGAACCTATAAGACAAGGATGCCCGTTATCACCCTTCCTTTTCAACCTATACTTAGAACCACTCTTTTTATACATTAAACAAAATACATACCATGACCCCACAGTAACACATAATTTCAAAATATATTTCACCGCCTTTGCAGATGATTTGAACATATACTGTACTACACCGAACTCAAATATAAACAAAATAATAGCTGCAATTGAACAATTCTCTACTATGTCTAACTAAAAACTAAACCTTAATAAAACCAATATTTTCCCTTTAAAACCACCCAAACTTCTCTCGCTAATACAACTATTACACACAATACAAATATAAGAAGAAATTAAATATCTGGGAATTACCTTCTTCCAGAATAACAAGAACTTTTATCAAGGTAATATAACCCTTAAATGTTAAAACATAATGCAAGACTGCAAAAGATGGAACAATCTAAAATTACCATTCCTGGCCAAAATCTCAATAATTAAAATGAGCATTTTACCTGGATTAATATATATATATATTCATGACATCACAGATAATTATACATAATAAATTTTTCAAACAGATACACACCTTTCTAGCAAATTTCATATGAGAACCCAAAACAACAAGGATTTCCTATCCAAAATTAACACTTCCCAAGAACAAAGGAGGACTGAGATTACTGGATTTTAAAACCTACTACTTGATTATTAATACTAACAGAATAGTGAGAATAGCTGAACACAACCCGACAACAAAAAACTGGTCTCCTACTTGGGTAACAATCTACTATAGATATGTCAAAGCATTAAGTATTAATCCCAAAGGACTACCATTCCTAAACCAAAAAGAAATACAAACTTGCAAGATCATAGGTCCCTTAAAACACTCTATTAACATAACACAAAAACTCTTTCAATCACTGAACCTTGGACATGCCATGGAGATACTACAACACCTCCAAAGAAAAACAAATCTTAAAATAAACAACAAGATGCTGAACTTGGATCCTTATCCCAGATTAAAAGATAAAACAATTCAAGATATATACCCATACTTCAACTGTTTGATACAAGGAATGAGGACAAACCTAAATCTTCCCAAATCACATACAACAATTCTAAGGCAAATTAAGGAGTTATGTTCCAGTTACCTCCAAAACACTAATATAACCAACAGTGACATAGAAACCTGCAATTTGCTTTGGAAAAATATCCTCTCAGCAAGGAAAACTATCACTAATTCATACAAAATGATAAGTGAAATTAAATTCCAGAAGGACCTTCTTTTCTCTAACTATTGGAGAAAACTAAATCAATCTATGGAGGACCAACAAATAAGCCAAGCAATTAACCTAACTCTGCAGATCATACCCCTCAAAAAGTTAGCTTACACTCAGCTCATGATCAATAACAACGCATATTTCACACCTGCAATCCTTCATAAATTCAATGCATCGAGATCACCATTCTGCCCACACTGCAAGAATCAAGTAGCTGACCTATTTCACCTATTTTGGAGCTGCAAATGTGTTTATAAGCTCTGTAACTCTTTTAAAATACAATTACAAAAATTGGGCTATCAATCATCTACGTTAACATGGGAATTTACTATACTACATATTCTCCCACCTAACATCACAAAGGAACAAGCAAACACACTCTTAATAATGTTTCTTCTAATAAAACTATATATAGCGCAAAATTGGCTAGATCCAATAAGTATCTCTTGGGAGGGTTTTAAGCAAATAGCCATAAAACATCTCTTGGCTCATAAAATAGTAATGGATAAAAGAAACAAAAACATAAAACACAGGGAAATCTGGGAACAGACCTTTAACATTATATGAGAATAAATCACCACATATACACTTAGGAACACACCTCAATAGAATCTAGAAATACACACATGATAAATCAGCTAAACCATGGAGTGGACATTATGAGTGTATGTACTGTATGTATACTAAGGGATATAACTGTGAAAGCCTCTCTGTATATAGTGTAAATAACTTTGTTATATGACCTACATTCTATAATATGAATCTGGATGTATAACATATATCTATGGTCATGTTGTTTAGATGGTATTGTTTGTGACTCATATAAATGTAAAATGAAAATAAAAATTATTGAAAAAAAAATGTCCTCATTTGCATACCCCACTGTCTTAGTCCATTGTTACACCACTACACCACAGCCTTTCTCCTTAGCAACCACTGTTCCCTCTTTTTGTTTTGATTCTGCATGCCATAGACTATAATGTCAAAATGCAGATTTCACTTAAAATTGTCCTTTCACATTTTTATTTTTATTTTCGGCATGATCCCATTTGCACGCCACTGCCCTATGCTTAAATGGCCGATATCGGCCAAAAAAAAAAAAAACTTTAATATTTATTATTTTCCACCTCTTTTCCATGCCAATGGCCATATTCTTGGCCATTGGCATGCCTAATGAATATAATACATATGAGCTGTCATGCCTCCATTTTGATTTTTGCAGAAATGTATTCGGCTTGTAGCCGAATACATTTCTGCAAGGAACACTATTCTGGCACAGATGCCTGCCTGCTTTCTGAATTGCTAATTTACCTAATTTGCATGGTTTTCACCAGCAAATGAGGTAATTAGCATTATTCAGTGGTGTTCATGCCAGAATAGTGCTGGGAGGCTCGTCCGAGCTCCTAGCCTACTTTGGTGAATCCCACAGGCTCCGAACTTTGTGTCCAGGACATGCCACTATTCAGACACTGAATTTTCCATTGATGAATCCCGGGGATAGAGATTTGAAAAAGTTTATTGTTATAGAGAATGTTCATTGTTATGTGTGCAGAGTTACTTAAAGAGGGAACAGGAGAAGAAGTCACTAAATGTTTATTTTATTTATGGTGGCTTAGCATTTTGTATACAGGAACAGATGTGATTATTGACGTAGTGGCATTTTAGTGCAGCAATGGAGTAGGAATATAGATTTTGCCCAGCTCTTTTATTGGGCTTGGTTATTGTTAAAAGCTGTTTATTTGCAGACCAAAGACTGCTGGTTGGTATATAAGATTGCAGAAAAGAATTAAGAGCATGGCAGTTGTTGATATTATATATCAGTTTATGGGGAAGAGATAGTTGGGTAAAATGTAGGTAATGGGGGAAATCAAACCAATTAAAATCCAGAATGGCCTGGCAATGGTGAGTGCAGTTTGGCATCCCAGAGGCAAATTTTGCTATTTTATAGTAACATGATTGAAGTTTATTACTAAGAGATGTATGAAGGTTGGTAAAAATGAGGTTTCCATAGAGGAGGGATGGGGTAAGTAGGGTATTTGCAAGTTTTATTCTGGTTGGCTTGTCTACACAGAGTTTGTGTCCATAAAGTTTGCCCAGTTTAAAAAGTTTTTTTTTTTTATTGAAATGAAAACATGTTGTTCAAAGGTGAGTTTGTCATCAATAGTTATGCCTAATAATTTAATGTCTTCACTAGTTTGATTTCTGTGTTGTTTTGTGAGTACATTTTAAAGTCTGGTTCTAATTGAGCATTTATGAATGACAGTATGTAGGTAATGTATCTTCTTACACATTTGTTCATATAATACAGGTTCCGCATTTACCTTGACATTACTGCAGTTCTGAGTCATGTGCTTTGGGGTGTCTCTGTCTGATGCTATCCATACACAGCCGTTACATGGGTAAGTAAAATTTGCTTTGGATGGCATCATTTTTAATGTTTGTATGTGCTTAGGTTAAGTATATTTATTCACTGGTGAGTGTGTGCACTATCATTTGCCTCTTAATTGCTGAGTGTGTGCACTAACCTTTGAGTTTTAGGTGGTGGATGTGTGTGCCCGGAATGGCTTGGCAATGGTGAGTGCGGTTTGGCATCCCAGGGGAAAATTTTGCTATTTTATAGTAACATGATTGAAGTTTATTACTAAGAAGTGTATGAAGGTTGGTAAAAATGGGGTTTCCATAGAGGAGGGATGGGATAAGTAGGGTATTTGCAAGTTTTATTCTGGTTAGCTTGTCTACATAGAGTTTGTGTACATAAAGTTTGCCCAGCTTAAAAAGTTTTTTTTTTTATTGAATTGAAAATATGTTGTTCAAAGGTGAGTTTGTCATCAATAGTTATGCCTAATAATTTAATGTCTTCACTAGTTTGATTTCTGTGTTGTTTTGTGAGTACATTTTAAAGTCTGGTTCTAACTGAGCATTTATGAATGACAGTATGTAGGTAATGTATCTTCTTACACATTTGTTCATATAATACAGGTTCCGCATTTACCTTGACATTACTGCAGTTATGAGTCATGTGCTTTGGGGTGTCTCTGTCTGATGCTATCCATACACAAACGTTACATGGGTAAGTAAAATTTGCTTTGGATGGCATCATTTTTAATGTTTGTATGTGCTTAGGTTAAGTATATTTATTCACTGGTGAGTGTGTGCACTATCATTTGCCTCTTAAGTGCTGAGTGTGTGCACTAACCTTTGAGTTTTAGGTGGTGGATGTGTGTGCTATACTTTACCTCTTATCCAGGCCAAGGGCATATTGTGCACACCTACATCTGTCAGCTACCTCTACTGCTAGAAGTCCTCCTTCAAAATCCTCGTATGTGTGTGCTGGAGGTGCTGGATCTGTCTGTGGTCCAGGAATGTGTGGTCCAGGCCTTTCTATTCCTGTTGCCTGTTGTAGCTGTTTCCTCAAGATGATATTGTGCAGCATGGCACAGACTGTGAGAATTTCTGCTCAGGTGCTGCTGTCATACTGCAGGATACCCCTGATGTGTCTAGACAATGGAACTGTGACTTCAGCTTGTCAAACACACACTCTACGATGTTTCTAGTTTCTGCATGGGCATCATTTTATCTTTCTACTGTGGGTGGGTGGGTGTGCATCTCTGATGGATATCATGAGCCATGGTTTTAGTGCAAAACCTGCATCACCCAGTAGATGGCCATGTGGAACTCCACCCCCAACAAAACTTGTGTAAAGTTGTGAGGTGTGCCATATCTGTATCATTATAACTGCCTGGGTTGCCTGCACAGACATTAAGGATGATCCCTTGGGCAGTTGATTGAGTGGAACACCATCCTATTGATGTATGCCCTTCCCTATTCACCAGGTGGTACTTTTATTTCTATGTGAGTGCAGTCCATGGCCTCTAAGACTTCAGGGAAGTATGCTACTGAATAAAATTCCTGCATTGTTCTCTGTCTCTCCTCTGCTGTGCATGGAAAATGGATGCACTCCCTTGCATGTTCTAACATAGCATTGCGATACTGGTGAAATATTCTGGAGGCGGAGGCTTGTGACATCACCAGTATATGCTCTGTAGGTCTCTGGAATCTACCAGTAGCTAGTATCCTTAATTCTACACACACCATAGTTTCTACAGGTATATGTTCTCCTTGATTTCACCTAGTTCTGAGGTGGGGGTGGCAGGGGTTGCAGAGTTCTTGCAGGGCTCCCCTATCGACCTTGAATCTCTGTAGTATTTCAATGTCAGGCAGTCCATGATGTATTTCACAGGGTCTGAACACCCTTCTTCTCCTTAGACGAGGTCTATCAACAGCAGCAGCAGCATAGATTTGAGCCTGCTGTACATACACATACAAGAGAGCAGCAGCAGGCTTTAACATTGTTTTTTTTTTCTAAGTGTGATGGTGACTGTATTCTAATAGGTTTGGTGTTCAAGGTCTGCACCATCTTAACACTGTTACTTTATAGCTTTCTAAATGGCTTTTCCATTTTGGATTGGTTTATTAGAATGTAATTCAGCTGATTATGCCTTCATTAGCATACTCTGCTGTTTACATTTATTTGGCAGGTCTACATGATGTATAGAGCCATTTAATGAATACAAAATGGTGCTGCAGTGACACGCACTTGACAGCAGCACAATAATTAGTCGATCATGAATCTGGCCTGTTGTGCACTTTTAACTTTTTTTTCTTTCCTATTTCCTACTAGTAACAAGTTTGGTATGCAAATTTTGCACAATCTTATGACCTTGTAAATGTACATGGAAATAAAGAAAGGAAAATGCATTAATACTACTGTTTCAAATGCAAAATATAACCTCTTGTATTTATAGGTTCATAGGTGTTTACTAGGCTAATGACACAAGGGCCTTTTTAAGCCTAGCCATGCATCCCAAATGTCTGACAAGTTCTGACACCCTTGATAATTGTAAGCAGGGGGTTGGGAGATGAAAGATTTAAAAGCAGAGGCCTAGGAGATGAACCATTTAGAGTTTGCCTGTGTCCATTAGTGACATAAGTGCCAAACCAGGGATGAATTTCCTGTTCACCATCCAATTGTCCAAGTTGCACTTGGATTGGGTTAGATAGGAACTCTCCTTCACATGGATGGGGAGCCTATTCCAAAGATGGAGCAGTCTCTGTGATGTATACCTGTCTCTCCAGCAGGTCCTATTTATATCACAGGCAAGGTTTAGGTCTTTAGAATGGGTATTTCTGGTGCTGTTTGGTTTGTAGCTATGCAGGAGGTCCGTCAAATAGGGTCTGACAATGCCCTGTATGCCAGGCATAGATCTCTCCACAAATGCTTCTAGGTAACAGAATACAGGGATAGGGCCTTGTGGCGATCTGCATAGGACATTTTACTTACACCCTGTTTTCTTTTAGTGAGAAACCTCTATGGACATTTCATTTGTTGGATATGCCTGGTTAAGTACATACCAAAGGTGGCATTGTACTCAATGATAGGTCTGATGAAGGCAGAATACAGTGGAAAAATGACTTCCTTGGATTTAGATGCCATACCTTTGTTTATAATTTGCACAACATAGAATGATTTCCTCACTACTGTAGATACATGATAGTCAAAGGCTAGATTACTATTTATGAGTGTCCCTATGTCCCTGACAACTGGGTCATCTCTAATGGTTGTGTTGTCAATATGATATTTACCAGAGATGGATGACTTCCCAAAGGATACTATTATGCATTTCTTGGCATTTAGTTTTAGTCCATAGCTCTGACGCCAGTTGTTTGTCTGTGTCAGCCCCTCCTGGAGAACATTTGTGTCAGTGTGGGATTCAATGATAGCTCCTAATTTGCAATCTTCTGCATATTTAGTCAGTTAGAGACCACTGACATTGGCCTTGTCTTCAGAGAAGTAAATGACAAAAAGTAGCAGTCCTAGGGCTGATCCCTGAGGGAGTCTAGTTGTGACTGGCCTCTTTGTAGAAGTGGACTCCCCAATTCTTACTTCCTGGGTCTTGTATGTGAGCCAGTTGGCTATCAGCCGGGTGACATACGAGCATGTACCTAACCTCTTGAGTTTGTCAACAATGCCTGAGTGGGGTATTGTGTCAAATGCCTTGGCCAGTTCTAGGTAGGCAGTGTGAACCATTTTTCCCTCATCCATTGCTTTGGTTACCTTCTCAAAGAAACCCACCAGATTGAGTAGGCATGATCTGCCCTTGCCAAAACCAAACTGGGTTGAGTCCAGTGTCTGGAGGTTTATTAAATCTCCGTTGATCATTTCCATGATAATTCTTTCCATGGCTTTACATATAAGACTAGTGAGACTTATAGGTCTGTAGTTCCAGGGTCTGTAGATGACCCACCTTTGTGAACAGAGATAACTGTTGCTGCATTCCATTCATGAGGCACAAAGCCTGTGTTAGCAGGTATTAAAATGTAATTACATCCTACTTCATAGAATTTGCTGATGTGAATTGTGAAAAGAAAGCAAGCATTAAAATGTGTTGAGCAGGTTCATAGGTTGATAGGTAAGTACTAGGCTATCTGCCCGAGGGCATCTATAAGCCTAGCCAGAATGTGTTGGCTTTTGCCACCCCCTTAGATTAGTTTCCTGTGCCTCTGATCAGCAGAGCCATTAGTTCCCTGTGCCTCTGTCCAGCAGAACCACTGCAGTGATCCCCTGGATACATTTTCTGTTTCCCATCCACTCGTCAAGGTTTCTCTTGAAGAGTCTTAGTAAGCGGCTCTGCCTAATGTAGATTGGAATCCTGTTCCAAAGCATGGGGAGTCTCTGGGACAGGAATCTATCCCTCCAGCAAGTCCTATTTATCGTTGTGGTGAGGTTTAGATCCCTAGAGCATGTGGCTCTCGGGGATTTGTTTTTTTTAGGTGGAGCATGTCCATCAATTCTGGGTTGGACATGGCCTTGTATGTCAGGCAGAGATCACCTATGAGTAAGCGGTATGCAACCAAGTACAGCTGGAGTTTCTTCAGTCGGGCTGCATAGGGCATCTGTTTGAGGCCAGTAATCCTCTTGGTGAGGTACTTCTGTGGACTTTCAAGCTGTTTTAGGTGTCTTGTAAGGTACATCCCAAATGGGGCTTTGTACTCTATGATGGGTCTGATGAGTGATGAGTAGAGGGGCACAATAACCCCTTTTGTTCTAGATGTGAACCCTTTTGTGATTAAGTGGGCCACATAGAAGGATTTTCTAACCACCCTGGCAATATGATTAGCAATGGAGAGATTACTATCTACTTGGGTCCCCAGATTCCTTATTACATTTTCTGTATTTAGGGGACTACCACATATGTGGTAGTTCGCGGTTACTTCGTTTTTTCCAAAGGGGACGACTATGCACTTTTTGAGATTTAGCTTGAGGCCATGATTTACATGTACAAATATACAGTACTCTCTTTGCATGCGTCTAAAATGCAGCCATATTAAAGCAGGTTTCACAGTTTGCATACAGTTTCAGTGAATGTGCTTTCAATCAGTGAAAATAACCTTCAGCCAAGTGTACTGATAAGATCAGAATGTGGTGTACATTTGAGTACACACACATCTGAGTGTAGAAGTCAGGTCAAATGTCCAGCATTTCAGAATACTAATTATACAATTCAGGAGGAAAGAAATATAAAGAATATGAATGCAGAGGACTATTTCAGTTTATCAAAGGAATATGAATATGAATGCAGATGATTCTTTCTGTTTATCAGCACTGTTAATGGAAACACTATTAACATATTGCTGACATTTACTTTCACTATACATAATAAAGCATTCTTAATCGAACTACAGTGTGTATAGACTTTATTCTGAAAAGTACAATATGATTTGGCCCCTAAAGGAGAAACTGGCACCTGTTCCGCACAGTTCTGGGTAATTAACAGATAAAGACATTCATTCCAGTCTTATTCCAGTTTCTTCCAGTTGTTTCCAGGTAATTCCAATATCATATCATCATATTAATTCTTTTAAAATGCTGAGAGTTAAGAATTCCTGTATATTGGTAGTTTCTAATGTTTATTGATTGACATAATTGAAACCTTGTCATTTGCGACTGGAAGAACTGGTTAGTTACTTTTGCTGTAGGAAAGCAAATTACTAAAATAAGCTGATGTAAAGTTTTCTGCAAAAGGAAATAGTGTAATGATTTCTGGAAAAAGGTAGCCAATGAAATGTAATATATAAATAGTTTGAAACTGGTCTAGTCTTCTTTTTGCATTGAAGATATTTTGACGACCACCTCCCTATAAGTTTGTTATGTGTTATTTCTGCTTGTTATCCACTAGGAACTTGTAGCACTAAATTTTTGTAGTCTTTAAGCTAGAGGTAGCTATATGTATGTAGCTAGCCTATATAGGGTTTACTTTAAAAAAAAAAATTCCTGCCTGTTATGTTGAAATTCTGTGTGGACCTTTGTATTCCTCTGGAGATTTAATCTGTAACTGCATTATCTGTATTACTGTTTCAGTAAAGTTTGTATTTATTTACTTTTAAGCTATTGCGGCTGGTCTTTTTATAATACGTGTTTTATTGCTATTTGCTATCTGAGAAGAGAGTTATCACTTAACAATACAGGGTATCAAGACCAGACTTTCTTATTTCTTGAACTGTGAGGTGTTTTCATTCTCTACTTAACTAGATCATTTGCGCATATTACAAGTGAAAATATTAATGCATATGATTTATTATTTGGCTTAATTAAGAGCAACAAGTAACTGGAGCTCTATGGTCATTCCAGACTGGTCTCTATTCAAAGACAGATTAAAATGTCAAGTTTATGTATCATAATTTCCTATTTATAGTCATGAAGTTAGGCTGCTACTACTACTGTGCCTTTTTCTTTTATAAGTTTTTGTTCTCTGTTGCCAGAGCAACCAGCCTCTTACTTGCAATGTATGTTTAACTCTCAATATTGTTTATAATCCTAGTTACAAAAATCTATTCACTTATAATGTATAATTTTCTTTGTTCTCTTTTATTAATCAGTAATGTTGCCTTTGTCTCAGGTCATGGCTAAAAAAGGGTGTTCGAACCAGCTCAGTTACATGGTTAACAAACAGCAAATAAATAAGAAAGCTGTGGGGAACTGGCAAATTCTGCCTGCCTAACCCATGAAATTTGTGTTGGTGAAAATAATATCTTGTGTGAAAGGCAATTACGATGAGCAGTGGTTACTGGAAGAGACATGGGTGCATATCGATAGAGTGAAGAGAAAGCTGCTTGGGAGTGCTGGGCCAAAGAAGCAGGTCTCTGAGTAGCTTTTGTGGAGTCTAATCTACTCAGGACAGAGGTTCATATTTCCTTTTTGTTCCTGAAGTCAGGTTGTATTTTATGAATTTGTTATTAAGCTACACTTTATGTGCACGTTCCTTATTTTATTTTAACCTGCTAGGTACCAGTGATGTGACTTGAGAGACAGATCTTCTACTGCCAGCTAGGACCTTTTCTTCATATTGATAACAGTAGCATCATCAGTCCATGGAATTTCAGGTGACATCAGTGAGATTCAAAGTCCATCCACCCACCTGGTTGTAACAGCTGTTTTACCATTCATCACAAATTTGGTGGCATTGATAGGATTCAAGCATCATCCGTGTCACTGCTCCGCACAGTGAGAAACATTAAAATAGTACTACAGAATGCTGTACAAAACAGCACACTCAGTTGTCTTGCATGTGTTATTATTTTCAATGACACTATTAAAAAGTGACAAACCAATTTTAAAAAGTAGAACGTTACTATGTAGCTAATAATGTCAGTGGTACTATAATAGTTGACTCGTTCTTTATTGCAATGTGTTATAAAACATATGGTTGATGATACAGTTACTAGCAACAGAGAGGCTTAAATCAAAAGCATTTACAATGACTGCAGACAAGGCAGAATCACTTAACACCAAGACTATTAGTAACTGCAGGGTAATATGATCATACCACTGCAGTGGTGGTGTTGCGGTAGCGTTGTCACCTCACAGTAAGATGTTGTCCTGTTTGATTCTCAGCTAGAGCGTCTTCTGTGTGGAGACATGCGTGAATGGGTGTACCTTCGTTGAAGATTGTGCGTCAGGGCTGGCAACTTGGCATGTAAAAATCTACTGCCAATCATTAGTGGACCGGAGTTCCGCTGTGGCGACCCCTAACTGGGAAAAGCCGAAAGACACAACAACAACAGATTTTCTAACAAAAAAACAGAGATTAAAGAAGCTATGCACCAGAGTTCTGAACTCTCTCAGAACGATATCTGTTTGAAAGCAAACTGTCTAAATATTATAAGGCAGACTTACATGTAACATATAGACTGAAACTGCATTAAAAAGGCAGTTTTGGAGGGAACACCTAGCATTAGTTAAAACACTAAACATAGCAATGTCTATTGAAGTAGCTGCAAAAGATGCAACTTAACTGTAGCCAGCTGTGATACAGGGTGCTGCTAAGGAACTTGTGAAACATACAATAAGAAGCATGTTTTCATTATGACATGTTCCATGATGTGACTTACTGGTATGACAAGGAAAATATCTGCAGGAAATAATGCAATCTAAGAAATG